>NC_060191.1:37236859-37384409 GCF_021184085.1 Oncorhynchus gorbuscha | reverse complement strand
CTGTTCACCTGGTCATGGAACTCACTGGGCTGAAGTTGTACACACGGTGTAATCTCTAACGTTCTGGCATTCCGTCTTGTGGCTGATATGTTCACGTCATGCTGGCATTGTCTTGTGGCTGATATATTCACGTCATGCTGGCACTCACATCCTTTGTTCGATTTCAAGACATCAAACCATACAATTGGACTTTTAGAGCACTTTTTACAACACAACGTGTCGCTGAATGCTTCATACAATCTATTTTTAGGACAGAGACCTTGACAGGAGTCAACCCCTGCTATGAGGTCATCTCAATTAGGGGAGAGGTTTCTTTATTTTTCTCCATGATTGGAACTTCCCTATGTGGGTCGCATTCATGTTGTTGCATTGTGATTTGTACATTTCAACCCACTACCATGGGTAAGTGTAGAGCATTATTCCATGGCATTTAGGAGCACAAAGCAGAAGGTGCCTCTGATGGAATGCTGTGTGTGTGTTCTTGTTTACACGTTGAAGGCCAGTAGTGGGCATTCCGGCAGTGAGGTATCCAAATCATGGTGCTATCCTTTCCTCCCCACACAATATCATAGAAAGGCAGGGAAAATAATGACTCTTATAGTCGTGAAGGCTGCCGAAGTTTGGAGAATATCCTACATTTCTCCATCGAAATGAGCCTCTTGAGCTTTACTTTGAGTCTAAGCACACACCTATTCAAAGAAAGGTGAGATTCCTGTGTGTGTGTGTGTGTGTGTGTGTGTGTGTGTGTGTGTGCGTGCGTGCGTGCGTGTTCGTTAGCATTAGCGTGTGCATGTGTGTAGTTTAGTGTTTGTCTTCATAAGCTAGAGTGTTGGTTCTGCTGAGTGTGTGGGTGGAGGTGTAATGCAGTCCCTGGCATGGAGCAGTGTGGGGGAATGGGGAGGCAGACACAAATTGACTGGGCCCTGAGTCACCTCAGTCTATTAGCAGTGAAACTGGAGAGCTCAGCAGACTGCAATGGAGCAGATCCAGGTCCAGCTTAACCAGCCCTGCTTCTACCCCAAACCTTCCAGAGCACACATCTCAAACTGATCCAGAAACAACACTTGACCACTCTAATCGTCTGTGTGCCTAAACCTCAATCTCATAAGAAAAGAGTAAAGTATTACTACCAGATTCTGCTATGTACTTATTATACTTTGTCCAGTTGTTCTGCATAAATGATGCTTCATAGAGTTGAAATGAAGTGATCCTTCAAGAAAACGCCTGAGACTTTTTTCAATTAAGGAGGAGGGGAGTGGAAAGGAGGTGTAATGTCTGCCAAGGCAGAGTGAGGGAGAAAGGGAGGGAGACAGAGGGCAGCTCCCTCGCTTCCGTCTCAGCTGTGGCTTTCCGAGCTGTGCTTCTCGCTCTGACTGACTCCAGAGCTAGCCAGACATTAGCATTCCCATCTATACCAACCACAGCACAGCAGTAGCCTTTGAAGGTAGTACAGGATGTCAACATGTAGCAGTCGTCCTCTTCCTGGCTGAGGGGCGCTCGTCCGTGAGTTCACTGCCCAAACTGCCGAGCAAAAGCCTCTGCACCGTAATGGAAATAATACTGACAGGAGACTCTCGCTGCTGCCTCTTAAGAGGTGATGTTTCCAGCTGCCCCGGTGGCAGGCCAGGCTGTACCCCGCAGATTTAGAAGATGTGCACTCAGAAAATGGGACAAACCTCACACCATGACAAAAGCACTTAAACCCTGCTAGCATTTATCACACCCAGCACCTCGCTGTCAACAAAAGACAATAGCTAAGTAAGGTGAGATTTGGTTAGTGCTTGGAGAGGAGACAACTTTGGGAATGTGTCTCAGTGGGCCAGTATGGGAGATTCCTATGGAAGATCCAAAGTCCCATAGCAGTTGTAGGGACACAGTGCTCTACGGACCTCATTGCTGGGACGGATGTGCCTTCAAAACCAATGTCCTGAACCTGATTCTGGGGTCATAAAGATCCCCTTGCATTTCTTTAGTGAGCCAGGGTGTTCACCCAGCTGTCATGGCCACGTTCCCAGAGTATAATCACCCTCCTCTTCACTTCCATAACTGATGATTGGTGAGTGTTCTGGCAACGACTGGCTGCCAACCTGTACAGAATATGCTCACACTGCTACAGAAGGATGATGCATGAGGTGATCTACAGCCCAATGCAATGTTGTGTAGTTGTTTAAAGATCTGAGGATTTATTTTGACCAATGCATTGTTATCGTACCATCGTTATATGTCATAAGTGGTCATAGCCCAGTGGTGATAGATGTGCAACTCTGTTCTTTCATGCCAGGCGGGTGTCGACTACAACCCCGGCTGCCTTTTGTCCTGGAGGCAGAGCCTCGTCTCCGTGAGCACATCAGGTCTCCAGTCCTCACCACCACTATCACAACAACAACAACAACAATTAGATCGACACGGCGAAGCGGAGTGCAGAGTGTTCTTCTGACCAACGTCTTTGAACAGCTCGTCTTTGAAAGGGAGGCTATGTTCAGCAGAGGACTAGTTCGGGAGGCACGGGGCGGGAGACTGGCCGGCTAACACAAGTGATGGGGAAATTCATGCAGTCATTACTTTGACAATATATCGCATTGCCACAGCTCCAAAAAAACATTTTGCTAGTGGGTTGTACTGCACCAACATTCCCTTCATATCTGTTTCTCCATCTCCTTTCATTTGTTTTCAGCACTTTTACTCTCCATGACCGATCAAACGCGTTTCTTCTTGTCCCTCCGCAGGGCATATGGGCACATCTTTGGAACATCGGAACTGCAATAAACACAGTATCAAATCTCAAAGTACATATAGAATCGTGATAAATCGCAATACAAATGTATCAGCACCTAAGCATCGCGATGTCATATTGTGAGGTCCCTGGCAATTCTCGTCCCTAGTTAACATGCGGACAGTTTTGACAGCTCTTTAGTGTCACTGACCACCTTCATGATGGCTTCCTCTGGCTGTAGTCAACGTGTGCGTGCGTGCATACTGGTACGTGTGTGCCTGCTTGCCTCTACGTGTTTGCATTAGTGTGTGCCATAGCCCTAGCAGTTCGCCCCCTGAATGCATCATGTTGCTTTGACAGTCAGGGTAGAGGAGAGAGAGAGAGAGAGGCGGAGATGGAGCGAGATGGACCGAGGTGGAGGAGGGAGTGGGCGTACACAGCTGACTTAGGGAAAGGTCTACGGTGTTAAAGAGTACGACAGAGGGATCATGGGCTAATTACGAGCTCTAACTGTCATTAACTGGTTTGGCACTGGGAGTGGATTACCATGTTGCTGCTTCACCTCAACAATGCTATCCTGTTAACCATCGCCAACAGTTGACAGTCTGATTGGGGAGTGGAGGGTGTCCAGTGATGGGAGTGAAATGTGGGGGTAGAGGGAGGAGAGGATAGAGGAGGTGGGGTGTATTCGCCTGCTTGGGTAATCAGAGTGACAGAGGCACTCCGCCAGCCATCTTGCCATTGTCTTAAAGGGAGACAGCGTTGGCATTTCTGTCAACTAGTTAGCACTCTCTCATGTGTACTGTCAGACTTGTTGCCTGGCTACAATCCGCCACCACCTAGCACCTCCCATTGTATGTGTTATGGCTGTGGGTGAGATATGCTGCAGAATGTCTTGTACTGTACTGTGTCTGCACTGCCTGGTTAGGTGTTGCAGGGCAGGAACTCGCTGCTGTGTTAATTTATGTTGATGTGGAGGTGAATTCCCCCGTCACTGCACTGGACGTCAAGCACGATAGGCCCAATGGAGCACTGTGTTTCCTGAACATTGTTGTCATGCCAGCCTGGTTTTGTGTGTGTGTGTGTGTGTGTGTGTGTGTGTGTGTGTGTGTGTGTGTGTGTGTGTGTGTGTGTGTGTGTGTGTGTGTGTGTGTGTGTGTGTGTGTGTGTGTGTGTGTGTGTGTGTGTGTGTGTGTGTGTGTGTGTGTGTGAGAGATATGTAGAGATTTGTGTGTGTGTAGAGAGATATGTAGAGATTTGTGTGTGTGTAGAGAGATATGTGTGTGTGTAGAGAGATATGTGTGTGTGTAGAGAGATATGTGTGTGTGTAGAGAGATATGTGTGTGTGTAGAGAGATGTGTGGTGGGCATAGGGTTGGAAAGGGGGGGTGTATTACTGGACACTTGAAGTTTGGTAACTTTCAAGTTGTATTTTGAATTGTATAAGATGACATCTAATTGCCTTTTTGGGTATTTCAAATTAACACATGCATCTGTAATCATTTCAGGCCCTCTGTGTGTCCTTACCACACTTACAAATAATGAAATAGGTTGACAAAGCTGTAAAACATTATCATCGTTATAAACCATCAAACGTTGAATACCATTGGTGTTTAATATGAGTGTTTCAGCATGAAATGAGTTGTGCCCCCTTTGCCCTCAGAACAATTCGTCAAGGCATGGACTCTACAAGGTGTCGAAATGCTTTTCACAGTTGTGTCAAGTTGGTTGGATGTCCTTTGGGTGGTGGACCATTCTTGATACACACGGGAAACTGTTGAGCTTGAAAAACCCAGCAGCGTTCCAGTTCTTGACACACACAAACCGGTGCAACTGGCACCTACTACCATACTCCGTTCAATGGCACTTAAATATTTTTGTCTTGCCCATTCACCATCTGAATGGCACACACACACACATCCATGTCTCAAGCACAATCCTTCTTTAGCATATCTCCTCCCCTTCATCTACACTGATTAAAGTGGATTTAACAGGTGACATCAATACCCTTTCACCTAGATTCACCTGGCCAGTCTGTCATGTTACTAATGTTTTGTACACTCAGTGTATATTTATTATTTTACACACTTGAATTGTTTTGGCATTAAACTGGTGGCAGTTGTGAAAAAGGTCAATAGTTGGAAGACTATTAATGTAAAATAATATAATTGTTGATTAGATGCCTTTTCCAGTAATTAGGATATTTTCTCTTGAACCATACAATATGAACACAGGTATAAAAAATATATATACTGTATATATGAATAGATTTGTGTTTAAGTTATTCAAGTATAAATAACCAAAGTTACCATAGATGCTAATTATCAAAACTGCAGAAGATTCCGCTAAATTGGGCACGATTGTTTATCTGTATATTAAATACATGTTTGTATGAAAGTTCAAAGTTCAAGGTTGACTCATACCATGCATGATGTACATGTATGCCTTAGTGTTTATGCTAAAGTGGTATATATAAAGTGACATATTGTACGGTATGTATGTGTGTGGGTAGACGGTTGTTTTAAATGAAAATGTTGTGACTTTAGTAAATGTGTATGATTATATGAGGATTTGGTTAAAGATACAGGCTTATCCACTATCCAGTGTATTGGCGTGTATTGGAGTGTTTTCCACGTACACAATACACCCACTATAACCTCCAGCATAACAACTGTTTACTTACTAGGTTTCATGAGAAGACTCTGATGAGCTAACAGACGACATAGAATTCAGTAATGTAACATCTGTCCCACTGAACGAGCCCCCTTGGGAGAGTTCAACCACTGTGCTACAATGTTCGCAGAGAAAATGTCTCAAAATGAACTGGAACAAAAATTACTCCGCCACACACAATCCCATGAAAGAAATGCTTATGTGAATCAAAATGGGCTATTACATTTATGGCCAACAGCAATGAGGAAGAAACAAAACAACAAATATAAAATGTTTCCCATTAATCGAAAAGATAGGTATGCTCTCCATTTATTAATTTCTCGCTTTCAATTTGCACTTAGCAATTACAGGTTAGTCGCGCACAATGGAAAGTGATGATTATAAAATGTCTAGGACATTCCATTCGGTCCAGGTGGACTTCCATTCAGGCCACAGAGCGTGTGGAAATGGCAATGCTAGAAGTGGCTCAAACCTTTAGTAATGGTTAACAAATACATGGCAACACTGTCGCAGCTGCAATGCATCACCGATAAATACCATGCCAACATCAACAATAGGCTGTTGTTTTTTTATCTCCGCAATGCAAATCTCCATGGACAAAAAAACCCCACACAGAAATGATAGGAGCTTTGGAGAACGCCTGTTACAGTCAAAATCCATTGGCCTGCCACCACAGCAAAAACATTACCCTCCCCATCTCCTCTTTAAAGGCAACCGGCTGCATTTAGTCACCGTGTAACTCCACACCAATAAAACAGCCTCCCTCCCCAGCTTTCCCAAGTAAGTCAGGTCATTAAGTCATAGATGGGGGACCTTTATGACCCACCCCAGCCAAACTCTACTGTAGAATTGACCAATCCTCTTGATCCTCTTGATCACTCTCCCTGTCGTTAGGAGATAGCATGCAAATGACACTCCTGCTGATGATGTCCCGATAACACAGCTGATTTGTGTCACAGGCTCTGTCTTGTAATGGAAGGGGGGGGGGGTGCGTGTGCCATGAGGGTGGTATATGGACGTGACCCCAACCCGTCGTTGCGTGCCAGCCAGCCCGGCAAGCAGAGGCATTCAGTGGGAGAGTTAAGCCAGGCTCAGTGACTCGTCTGCTCCGGTAGCTCCTGTAAGCCCCAGTGACAACACGGGGGAGAGAGAACACCGCAGGCTGCAGGCCCAGTTGATCAAATACAGTTGCCCTACTTACTCATATTTACAGTGCTGATCACAGGGGCGATTGTACCCACGCACTGAGCCCAGGGAAAGCGCTGTGTCTCTTTTCTATCTGGCACTGGGAGAGGGATGCTTTTAGAGGGCTGGAAGGTGGAAGGGGATCGGGTGGCATGAGCGATCCCTCCCTCTCTCTCTCTGGAGGAGGGAGGATGCAGGGTTGTGGATGGCTAATACAACCTCAGAAATGTTATATTGCACTGAGAAGTGGAGTGGATTGTGGAGGAATCCGCTTTCACCACACTCGTTTTATCTCACTCTCTTTCAGCTGTCTACCTCCTCTCCTTCTCTCCTTCTCTCCCTGTCTCTTTATCTCACTCTCTCTTTCTTTCTCACTCACTCAAGGTCTCTCTATCCTACTGTTCCTTACTCCGTCTCTCTGTTTTTCATTTGTGCGCACACACCATCCCTTCCTCTCCCGTGAGATTGTGTTGATGAAAAAGGAAGCCGGTTCTAAGAGTAGGATATCCACTAACCGGCAGGTTCTGTGTGCTGCCTGTTGTTATCACCTCCTGATCATTATGCCAGCAGGAGCTTGTCGGTAGTGTGTCACTCCATCTCGATCTTCCACCCACTACCTCATGTTCTGACACTCTCTCCTTTCGTATCTTCATTGAAATGGAAATCCCCCTGTTAACAATAACAACAATGGCTGCGGGTGATGAGTCGCTGTATTCCGTATTCATAACCTATCATCCCCTTTTAACCACCTGTGCATGTGTATCTGTATCAGTTGGCATGTATTGCCAGTCCTCCTTCCATAGTGAATGCAGGAGAAACACGTCACGTACAGCTTGATCCTTGCATAATGCAGTGATTGCAAGACATCCATATGACAGAGCATATACTGTGTATTTACCCCTGAACGCATTAGTCTCTTATTAAATGAATAACATTGCAAGAGGTTACCCACTCTGCTCCCCCTGTCAAGCATTCATCAAATGATGCTTCACTGAGATTTTGATGGCGCTGGTCAATGCTGTTTGTTCCAGTGCTGGAGAATGGATTGAAAGTTAATGAACTGTGCACAATATGAGATTCCTGTCTATATTTGCTTTTCTCTGCCCAGACGTACTGAGCTGCCACAGTTTTACAATGCTCAAATACAAATAATGCCATCTTATGTCATTAATAAATAGCGACATAATGCAATTAAAGCATTGAAATTCATTGAAACAATGAAAACACCCACCCGTTGCACGCGCTCCAGCAGGTATATTTCACTGGCCATCCCCAAAGCCAACTCCTCCTTTGGCCGATTTTCCTTCCAGTTCTCTGCTGCCAATGACTGGAACGAATTTTAATAATCATTGAAGTTGGAGACTTATATCTCCCTCACTAACTTTAAGCGCCAGCTGCCAGAATATTACCGATCACGTTGCCTGTACATTAGCCCATCGAAATAGGCACACTAACTACATCTCATACTGTTATTTATTTTCGTTTTGCACTCACACATCTATCACTCCCGTGTTGGGTCAGTACTGTAATTACTCTTTGCCTATTTGCCTGTTCTCTGGTTCTTGCACACACTGTGTGCATTATTGTGCAAGTTATTGATTGTATTTTGTTTGCCCCATGTTACTTTGTCACACGTTTGCTTCCACCTGAGCCAGGCTGCAGTTAATGAGAACTTGCTCAACTGGCCTACCTGGTTAAATTAAAATAAATAAATAGAATTACTCCGTTGCTATTCCCAAAAACAATACTTTCTGTAATTAGAATAGACACCAGTCAAGAGCCTAACACCACGGATTTCATATCCTATTAACACACTACACGTGCTGTGCTGCTGTGTGCATTTTTAAGGGCACTTATTGTAGATGCAGGCTTCAACATAATTAACATATTTGTACACAACAAATTGGCCAGTGTTACCTACTGTTGATTTGTCAATGTATACTTTGTAGTGTTGATTCAGGTGTTCAATTAACTCTGTAATTGTTCAAATAACACGCATTCATGTAAAAGAATCCCATCGTTAAACCAAAACCACACCCATCTATCATATTTTCCAGCATGCTCTAGGGCAGGTTGATTTTTAGAATAGTTTGTTTTTATATCTATGTTTTTGCATGTACATTGATTGCTTAATTATCTTATGCTACTCAAATATAAATAACATACTTTTTTTCTAAACTAATACAATCTGTTATTTAGACTCATTGCAACTGTTACTGAAATGGTTTTTCCAGTTTAGATGGTTTAGGTATTCTCATACCTCACTCTTCCCGACCCGGCAGTCACTCTGGCATCAGAGTATGTTATTTATATTTGAGTAGCATAAGATAATTAAGCAATCAATGTACATGCAAAAACATAGATATAAAAACAAACTATTCTAAAAATCAACCTGCCCTAGAGCATGCTGGAAAATATGATAGATGGGTGTGGTTTTGGTTTAACGATGGGATTCTTTTACATGAATGCGTGTTATTTGAACAATTACAGAGTTAATTGAACACCTGAATCAACACTACAAAGTATACATTGACAAATCAACAGTAGGTAACACTGGCCAATTTGTTGTGTACAAATATGTTAATTATGTTGAAGCCTGCATCTACAATAAGTGCCCTTAAAATGCACACAGCAGCACAGCACGTGTAGTGTGTTAATAGGATATGAAACCGTAATTATTTAGGCTCTTGACATTCTGGTTGGCTCTTATTCTAATTACAAGTATTGTTTTGGGAAAATAGCTTAACAGGAGTAATTCTATTTATTTATTTTAATTTAACCAGGTAGGCCAGTTGAGAACAAGTTCTCATTAACTGCGACCTGGCCAAGATAAAACAAAGCAGTGTGACAAAAACAACAACACAACACATGGGATAAACAAAAATACAATCAATAACACACAATAATTACACAGTGTGTGCAAATGTAAAAAGATTAGGGAGGTAAGGCAATAAATAGGCCATAGTGGCGAAATAATTACAATTTAGCATTAACACAGGAGTGATAGATGTGCAAATGATGATGTGCAAGTAGAGATACTGGGGTGCAAAAGAGCAAAAATAAATAACAATATGGGGATGAGGTAGTTGGGTGTGCTATTTACAGATGGGCTGTGTACAGGTGCAGTGATCGGTAAGCTGTTCTGGCAGCTGACGCTTAAAGTTAGTGAGGGAGATATAAGTCTCCAACTTCAATGATTATTAAAAATTGTTCCAGTCATTGGCAGCAGAGAACTGGAAGGAAAATCGGCCAAAGGAGGAGTTGGCTTTGGGGATGGCCAGTGAAATATACTGCTGGAGCGCGTGCAACGGGTGGGTGTTTTCATTGTTTCAATGAATTTCAATGCTTTAATTGCATTATGTCGCTATTTATTAATGACATAAGATGGCATTATTTGTATTTGAGCATTGTAAAACTGTGGCAGCTCAGTACGTCTGGGCAGAGAAAAGCAAATATAGACAGGAATCTCATATTGTGCACAGTTCATTAACTTTCAATCCATTCTCCAGCACTGGAACAAACAGCATTGACCAGCGCCATCAAAATCTCAGTGAAGCATCATTTGATGAATGCTTGACAGGGGGAGCAGAGTGGGTAACCTCTTGCAATGTTATTCATTTAATAAGAGACTAATGCGTTCAGGGGTAAATACACAGTATATGCTCTGTCATATGGATGTCTTGCAATCACTGCATTATGCAAGGATCAAGCTGTACGTGACGTGTTTCTCCTGCATTCACTATGGAAGGAGGACTGGCAATACATGCCAACTGATACAGATACACATGCACAGGTGGTTAAAAGGGGATGATAGGTTATGAATACGGAATACAGCGACTCATCACCCGCAGCCATTGTTGTTATTGTTAACAGGGGGATTTCCATTTCAATGAAGATACGAAAGGAGAGAGTGTCAGAACATGAGGTAGTGGGTGGAAGATCGAGATGGAGTGACACACTACCGACAAGCTCCTGCTGGCATAATGATCAGGAGGTGATAACAACAGGCAGCACACAGAACCTGCCGGTTAGTGGATATCCTACTCTTAGAACCGGCTTCGTTTTTCATCAACACAATCTCACGGGAGAGGAAGGGATGGTGTGTGCGCACAAATGAAAAACAGAGAGACGGAGTAAGGAACAGTAGGATAGAGAGACCTTGAGTGAGTGAGAAAGAAAGAGAGAGTGAGATAAAGAGACAGGGAGAGAAGGAGAGAAGGAGAGGAGGTAGACAGCTGAAAGAGAGTGAGATAAAAACGAGTGTGGTGAAAGCGGATTCCTCCACAATCCACTCCACTTCTCAGTGCAATATAACATTTCTGAGGGTGTATTAGCCATCCACAACCCTGCATCCTCCCTCCTCCAGAGAGAGAGAGGGAGGGATCGCTCATGCCACCCGATCCCCTTCCACCTTCCAGCCCTAAAAGCATCCTCTCCCAGTGCCAGATAGAAAAGAGACACAGCGCTTTCCCCTGGGCTCAGTGCGTGGGTACAATCGCCCCTGTGATCAGCACTGTAAATATGAGTAAGTAGGGCAACTGTATTTGATCAACTGGGCCTGCAGCCTGCGGTGTTCTCTCTCCCCGTGTTGTCACTGGGGCTTACAGAGCTACCGGAGCAGACGAGTCACTGAGCCTGGCTTAACTCTCCCACTGAATGCCTCTGCTTGCCGGGCTGGCTGGCACGCAACGACGGGTTGGGGTCACGTCCATATACCACCCTCATGGCACACGCACCCCCCTTCCATTACAAGACAGAGCCTGTGACACAAATCAGCTGTGTTATCGGGACATCATCAGCAGGAGTGTCATTTGCATGCTATCTCCTAACGACAGGGAGAGTGATCAAGAGGATCAAGAGGATTGGTCAATTCTACAGTAGAGTTTGGCTGGGGTGGGTCATAAAGGTCCCCCATCTATGACTTAATGACCTGACTTACTTGGGAAAGCTGGGGAGGGAGGCTGTTTTATTGGTGTGGAGTTACACGGTGACTAAATGCAGCCGGTTGCCTTTAAAGAGGAGATGGGGAGGGTAATGTTTTTGCTGTGGTGGCAGGCCAATGGATTTTGACTGTAACAGGCGTTCTCCAAAGCTCCTATCATTTCTGTGTGGGGTTTTTTTGTCCATGGAGATTTGCATTGCGGAGATAAAAACAACAGCCTATTGTTGATGTTGGCATGGTATTTATCGGTGATGCATTGCAGCTGCACAGTGTTGCCATGTATTTGTTAACCATTACTAAAGGTTTGAGCCACTTCTAGCATTGCCATTTCCACACGCTCTGTGGCCTGAATGGAAGTCCACCTGGACCGAATGGAATGTCCTAGACATTTTATAATCATCACTTTCCATTGTGCGCGACTAACCTGTAATTGCTAAGTGCAAATTGAAAGCGAGAAATTAATAAATGGAGAGCATACCTATCTTTTCGATTAATGGGAAACATTTTATATTTGTTGTTTTGTTTCTTCCTCATTGCTGTTGGCCATAAATGTAATAGCCCATTTTGATTCACATAAGCATTTCTTTCATGGGATTGTGTGTGGCGGAGTAATTTTTGTTCCAGTTCATTTTGAGACATTTTCTCTGCGAACATTGTAGCACAGTGGTTGAACTCTCCCAAGGGGGCTCGTTCAGTGGGACAGATGTTACATTACTGAATTCTATGTCGTCTGTTAGCTCATCAGAGTCTTCTCATGAAACCTAGTAAGTAAACAGTTGTTATGCTGGAGGTTATAGTGGGTGTATTGTGTACGTGGAAAACACTCCAATACACGCCAATACACTGGATAGTGGATAAGCCTGTATCTTTAACCAAATCCTCATATAATCATACACATTTACTAAAGTCACAACATTTTCATTTAAAACAACCGTCTACCCACACACATACATACCGTACAATATGTCACTTTATATATACCACTTTAGCATAAACACTAAGGCATACATGTACATCATGCATGGTATGAGTCAACCTTGAACTTTGAACTTTCATACAAACATGTATTTAATATACAGATAAACAATCGTGCCCAATTTAGCGGAATCTTCTGCAGTTTTGATAATTAGCATCTATGGTAACTTTGGTTATTTATACTTGAATAACTTAAACACAAATCTATTCATATATACAGTATATATATTTTTTATACCTGTGTTCATATTGTATGGTTCAAGAGAAAATATCCTAATTACTGGAAAAGGCATCTAATCAACAATTATATTATTTTACATTAATAGTCTTCCAACTATTGACCTTTTTTCACAACTGCCACCAGTTTAATGCCAAAACAATTCAAGTGTGTAAAATAATAAATATACACTGAGTGTACAAAACATTAGTAACATGACAGACTGGCCAGGTGAATCTAGGTGAAAGGGTATTGATGTCACCTGTTAAATCCACTTTAATCAGTGTAGATGAAGGGGAGGAGATATGCTAAAGAAGGATTTTTTTGTGAGACAATTGAGACATGGATTGTGTGTGTGTGCCATTCAGATGGTGAATGGGCAAGACAAAAATATTTAAGTGCCATTGAACGGAGTATGGTAGTAGGTGCCAGTTGCACCGGTTTGTGTGTGTCAAGAACTGGAACGCTGCTGGGTTTTTCAAGCTCAACAGTTTCCCGTGTGTATCAAGAATGGTCCACCACCCAAAGGACATCCAACCAACTTGACACAACTGTGAAAAGCATTTCGACACCTTGTAGAGTCCATGCCTTGACGAATTGTTCTGAGGGCAAAGGGGGCACAACTCATTTCATGCTGAAACACTCATATTAAACACCAATGGTATTCAACATTTGATGGTTTATAACGATGATAATGTTTTACAGCTTTGTCAACCTATTTCATTATTTGTAAGTGTGGTAAGGACACACAGAGGGCCTGAAATGATTACAGATGCATGTGTTAATTTGAAATACCCAAAAAGGCAATTAGATGTCATCTTATACAATTCAAAATACAACTTGAAAGTTACCAAACTTCAAGTGTCCAGTAATACACCCCCCCTTTCCAACCCTATGCCCACCACACATCTCTCTACACACACACACACACACACACATCTCTCTACACACACATATCTCTCTACACACACACATATCTCTCTACACACACACATATCTCTCTACACACACACATATCTCTCTACACACACACAAATCTCTACATATCTCTCTACACACACATATCTCTACACACACACAAATCTCTACATATCTCACACACACACACACACACACACACACACACACACACACACACACACACACACACACACACACACACACACACACACACACACACACACACACACACACACACACACACACACACACACACACACACACACACACACACAAACACAAAACCAGGCTGGCATGACAACAATGTTCAGGAAACACAGTGCTCCATTGGGCCTATCGTGCTTGACGTCCAGTGCAGTGACGGGGGAATTCACCTCCACATCAACATAAATTAACACAGCAGCGAGTTCCTGCCCTGCAACACCTAACCAGGCAGTGCAGACACAGTACAGTACAAGACATTCTGCAGCATATCTCACCCACAGCCATAACACATACAATGGGAGGTGCTAGGTGGTGGCGGATTGTAGCCAGGCAACAAGTCTGACAGTACACATGAGAGAGTGCTAACTAGTTGACAGAAATGCCAACGCTGTCTCCCTTTAAGACAATGGCAAGATGGCTGGCGGAGTGCCTCTGTCACTCTGATTACCCAAGCAGGCGAATACACCCCACCTCCTCTATCCTCTCCTCCCTCTACCCCCCACATTTCACTCCCATCACTGGACACCCTCCACTCCCCAATCAGACTGTCAACTGTTGGCGATGGTTAACAGGATAGCGTTGTTGAGGTGAAGCAGCAACATGGTAATCCACTCCCAGTGCCAAACCAGTTAATGACAGTTAGAGCTCGTAATTAGCCCATGATCCCTCTGTCGTACTCTTTAACACCGTAGACCTTTCCCTAAGTCAGCTGTGTACGCCCACTCCCTCCTCCACCTCGGTCCATCTCGCTCCATCTCCGCCTCTCTCTCTCTCTCTCCTCTACCCTGACTGTCAAAGCAACATGATGCATTCAGGGGGCGAACTGCTAGGGCTATGGCACACACTAATGCAAACACGTAGAGGCAAGCAGGCACACACGTACCAGTATGCACGCACGCACACGTTGACTACAGCCAGACAAAGCCATCATGAAGGTGGTCGCTAGTGACACTAAAGGCTGTCAAAGTTTACACATGTTAACTAGGGACGGGAATTGCCAGGGACCTCACAATATGACATCACGATGCTTAGGTGCTGATACGATTTGTATTGCGATTCTCACGATTCTATATGTACTGAGATTTGATACTGTGATTTTATTGCAATTCGATGTTCCAAAGATATTGCTTACCATATGTCTACTGCGGAGGGACAAGAAGAAACACGTTTTGATCAGTCATGGAAGTAAAAGTGCTGAAAACAAATGAAAAAGGAGATGGAGAAACAGATATGAAGGGAAATGTTGGTGCAGGTACAGCCCACTAGCTCAAAAAATAGTTTTTTTTTGCGATATTGTCACAACAGTACGATATATTGTCAAAAGTAATAACCCGATACGTAACTGCATAGACCTTTTCCCCATCACTAATGTTAACGGCTAAGTGTCTCCCACCCATTAGAGACCAAACTCCATGCTCTCCCGAACTAGTCCTCTGCTGAACATAGCCTCCTTTCAAAGACGAGCTGTTCAAAGACGTTGGTCAGAAGAACACTCTGCACTCCGCTCGCCGTGTCGATCTAATTGTTGTTGTTGTTGTTGTGATAGTGGTGGTGAGGACTGAGACCTGATGTGCTCACGGAGACGAGGCTCTGCCTCCAGGACAAAAGGCAGCCGGGGTTGTAGTCGACACCCGCCTGGCATGAAAGAACAGAGTTGCACATCTATCACCACTGGGCTATGACCACTTATGACATATAACGATGGTACGATAACAATGCATTGGTCAAAATAAATCCTCAGATCTTTAAACAACTACACAACATTGCATTGGGCTGTAGATCACCTCATGCATCATCCTTCTGTAGCAGTGTGAGCATATTCTGTACAGGTTGGCAGCCAGTCGTTGCCAGAACACTCACCAATCATCAGTTATGGAAGTGAAGAGGAGGGTGATTATACTCTGGGAACGTGGCCATGACAGCTGGGTGAACACCCTGGCTCACTAAAGAAATGCAAGGGGATCTTTATGACCCCAGAATCAGGTTCAGGACATTGGTTTTGAAGGCACATCCGTCCCAGCAATGAGGTCCGTAGAGCACTGTGTCCCTACAACTGCTATGGGACTTTGGATCTTCCATAGGAATCTCCCATACTGGCCCACTGAGACACATTCCCAAAGTTGTCTCCTCTCCAAGCACTAACCAAATCTCACCTTACTTAGCTATTGTCTTTTGTTGACAGCGAGGTGCTGGGTGTGATGAATGCTAGCAGGGTTTAAGTGCTTTTGTCATGGTGTGAGTTTTGTCCCATTTTCTGAGTGCACATCTTCTAAATCTGCGGGGTACAGCCTGGCCTGCCACCGGGGCAGCTGGAAACATCACCTCTTAAGAGGCAGCAGCGAGAGTCTCCTGTCAGCATTATTTCCATTACGGTGCAGAGGCTTTTGCTCGGCAGTTTGGGCAGTGAACTCACGGACGAGCGCCCCTCAGCCAGGAAGAGGACGACTGCTACATGTTGACATCCTGTACTACCTTCAAAGGCTACTGCTGTGCTGTGGTTGGTATAGATGGGAATGCTAATGTCTGGCTAGCTCTGGAGTCAGTCAGAGCAAGAAGCACAGCTCGGAAAGCCACAGCTGAGACGGAAGCGAGGGAGCTGCCCTCTGTCTCCCTCCCTTTCTCCCTCACTCTGCCTTGGCAGACATTACACCTCCCTTTCCACTCCCCTCCTCCTTAATTGAAAAAAAGTCTCAGGCGTTTTCTTGAAGGATCACTTCATTTCAACTCTATGAAGCATCATTTATGCAGAACAACTGGACAAAGTATAATAAGTACATAGCAGAATCTGGTAGTAATACTTTACTCTTTTCTTATGAGATTGAGGTTTAGGCACACAGACGATTAGAGTGGTCAAGTGTTGTTTCTGGATCAGTTTGAGATGTGTGCTCTGGAAGGTTTGGGGTAGAAGCAGGGCTGGTTAAGCTGGACCTGGATCTGCTCCATTGCAGTCTGCTGAGCTCTCCAGTTTCACTGCTAATAGACTGAGGTGACTCAGGGCCCAGTCAATTTGTGTCTGCCTCCCCATTCCCCCACACTGCTCCATGCCAGGGACTGCATTACACCTCCACCCACACACTCAGCAGAACCAACACTCTAGCTTATGAAGACAAACACTAAACTACACACATGCACACGCTAATGCTAACGAACACGCACGCACGCACGCACGCACACACACACACACACACACAGGAATCTCACCTTTCTTTGAATAGGTGTGTGCTTAGACTCAAAGTAAAGCTCAAGAGGCTCATTTCGATGGAGAAATGTAGGATATTCTCCAAACTTCGGCAGCCTTCGGACTATAAGAGTCATTATTTTCCCTGCCTTTCTATGATATTTTGTGGGGAGGAAAGGATAGCACCATGATTTGGATACCTCACTGCCGGAATGCCCACTACTGGCCTTCAACGTGTAAACAAGAACACACACACAGCATTCCATCAGAGGCACCTTCTGCTTTGTGCTCCTAAATGCCATGGAATAATGCTATACACTTACCCATGGTAGTGGGTTGAAATGTACAAATCACAATGCAACAACATGAATGCGACCCACATAGGGAAGTTCCAATCATGGAGAAAAATAAAGAAACCTCTCCCCTAATTGAGATGACCTCATAGCAGGGGTTGACTCCTGTCAAGGTCTCTGTCCTAAAAATAGATTGTATGAAGCATTCAGCGACACGTTGTGTTGTAAAAAGTGCTCTAAAAGTCCAATTGTATGGTTTGATGTCTTGAAATCGAACAAAGGATGTGAGTGCCAGCATGACGTGAATATATCAGCCACAAGACAATGCCAGCATGACGTGAACATATCAGCCACAAGACGGAATGCCAGAACGTTAGAGATTACACCGTGTGTACAACTTCAGCCCAGTGAGTTCCATGACCAGGTGAACAGATTCAAAACTCTCTCAACGGAGGAGCAGAAGATTATCAGCCCGCTGACATGTTAGCTGCCAGTATCACTCCATAGCTGTAGCTGAATGATGAAATTAGTCTCTTTCCCATATTCACAATAAACAAAAGTTAGCAACCGTTGAACATTTGGCGATATTGTGTCATAATAGCGGATTCACTTTGTAACGGTTACACTTTGCAGGAAAATTGATTCCTTATTTAAGTTTCGCACATAACAGATTTACACTGCGGCATGTTATGCAAAGTGAACCAACTTCGTCATAAGAATGTTCAGTGTATCACAGGTTCATTTCCTCACATAATTCCAGCAAGTTAGAATTCTTCACACGTTAACTATGCATTCATGACCACACACAGCTTCTCCACCCAACTTCCCCACGCAGTCCTCACCGCATGTATCCAAGGTAAACACTATGTGGCTTTACTGGCAAATGTTTGGTGAGTGCTTCTCTACCGAGCCCCTGGAAGGTAGTAGAGAGTCTCTTGTCAGCTTTACGCTCCCTTGACTCTAGATCATGGAGATGATAGAAATACGATAGTGATGGAGACACTTGAGATCGGCTAATCTTTTCCCCATACACTGGGACCTCATCTAGGATAAGTGAAGAGTCCATGCCAGAGGGATTTCTCCCCGGCAGGCAACGGCAGGGATCTCCCTCCTGCATTATCCGCCAGAAGTGGCCCTCCACATTTGCCGTAGATTCTCAGAGAATTACTTCTATTTATCATCTGCCACCCAGGGAGAAACTTGGCAGCTATAGAGCACAGAACGGCTTGCAGGTGGGAAAATTCCCCAGCAATACAGTTGCTACTGTGTGTACAGTACAGTGAGCTAGATCCAAAGGATGGGTGGAAGTGTTAGCGGTAGTGGAAATTTCCGCTGGGCGTGTTTCTAGAGACATGACAGCTTGTAGGTAGGGGAACATATGCATGCGGAAAAAACAACAGCATGACGCGGAAGCTTTGACCTTGGCGAGGCAGGCTGGCGCTGC
This sequence comes from Oncorhynchus gorbuscha, assembly GCF_021184085.1. Taxonomy (NCBI): domain Eukaryota; kingdom Metazoa; phylum Chordata; class Actinopteri; order Salmoniformes; family Salmonidae; genus Oncorhynchus; species Oncorhynchus gorbuscha. The sequence goes on along the minus strand of NC_060191.1, from coordinate 37,365,626 downwards.
TGCAGGAGGCCCACGTTGCTGACAGGTGCCACAAAGCCAGGTACAATGCCTTGTTTAGTTTTCACACACTCGCGCACAAGTTCAGAACATGTGTCCCAATCAGGTGTGATACAATACATGGGCTCCATTCCAAGACTGGATTCTATATTAACATCATCCCGAGACAGTTTGTCTTTGATTGATGGGAAAATAGAGGGGTAATAGAAAAGAGTGGGACCTTAATAGGACATTTGATGTGCAGAGGCTTATCCCTGAATTTCAACTTCATGTAGAGTACAAGCCAAAGTTTGGACACACCTACTCATTCCAGGGTTTTTCTATATTTTTACTTTTCTTTCACTCTGTGGTCCAATTTATTCCAACCCATCTCAATTGAGTTGAGGTCGGGTGATTGTGGAGGCCAGGTCATCTGATGCAGCACTCCATCACTCACCTTCTTGGTCAAATAGCCGTTACACAGCCTGGAGATGTGTTTTGGGTCATTGTCCTGTTGAAAAACAAATGATAGTCCCACTAAGCACAAACCAGATGGGATGGTGTATCACTGCAGTGTGCTGTGGTAGCCATGCTGGTTAAGTGTGCCTTGAATTCTAAATAAATCACTGGCAGTGTCACCAGCAAAGCTCCATGCTTCACGGTGGGAAACCCCACATGCAGAGATGATCCGTTCACGGTTGGAAACAAAAATCTCATATTTGGACTCATCAGACCAAAGGACAGATTTCCACCAGTCTAATATCCATTGCTTGTGTTTCTTGGCCCAAGCAAGTCTCTTCTTCTTATTGGTGCCCTTTACTAGTTTCCCATAGTACTTTACCCCTAGTTCCCTACATATCATGTAAGGATACCTATTGAAATCATGCATTTTTGGAGAAGATACATTTCTGAAAGTATGTGGATTCCTTTACGCCTAAGTATAAAGGCTTAAACTGTGCCTTGTTGCAAACAGGATACATGGTTCAGAATATTTGATTCAGTACCGGCTTCCTTCTTTTCACTCTGTCAATTACGTTAGTATGGTGGATTAACTCCAATGTTGTTGATCCATCCTCAGTTTTCTTCTACCGCAGCCATTAAACATTGTAACTGTTCTAAAGTCACCATTGACCCCATGGTGAAATCCCTGAGCGGTTTACTTAATCTCAGGGCGCCTGCATTTTTGTAGTGACTGGATGGATTGATACACCATCCAAAGTGCAATTAATAACTTCAGCACGCTTAAAGGGATATTCAATGTCTGCTTTTTTTTACACCCATCTGCCAATAGGTGCCCTTCTTTGTGAGGCATTGAAAAACCTCCCTAGTCTCTGTGGTTGAATATGTGTTTCACATTGACTGCTCAACTGAGGGCCCTTACAGAAAATGATATGTGTGCGAGACATAGATGAGGTAGTCATTCAAAAATTATGTTAAACACTATTGTTGCTCACAGATTTGAGTCCATCCAAGTTACTATGTGATGTTATTATGACTTGTTCAGCACATTTTTTACTCCTTAACTTATGCCACGACAAAAGGGGTTGAGAATAAAATAAAAAAATCATTTGTAAACACTTCGAAAAACATAATTCCACTTTGACCTTATGGGGTATTGTGTAAAGGCCAGTGACAAAACATCTCCACTCATATTTGTTTTATCCAGACTGTAACACGACAAAATGTGGAAAAGGTCAAGTGGTGTGAATACTTTCTTATGGCACTGTATGTCTTAAACTGTGTGCACATACATACGGTTGGCTAAAGTTAGCCAGCTGATGAACATACCGCACAGAGCAGTACAGTGCAGTGTCAAGGGTAGAGTTCTATCCTGCAGTTTCTGTCCAGACAGGTGTTGTGTGTGTTGTGCCTACCATCTAGCAGCTGGCAATTACCCAGCCCTGCAATGCCTCATATCCATTTTGAGACTTTTTTGCTGACTCACAAAAACATTTAATGGTTAACAAGAAGATTTTATTGTTGAAAACGGCACATTTAAAATTCCAGACCTTCCAATGTCTGCAATTTCAATTCCATCTCCAGTCCATTTAGCCGAGCACAGATGACTTCCAATATAACCCCCCCCAAAATTGTGGCGAGGAAATAGTAATATAATATTTTTTCTAACCATTCAAAATGCCCTCCCCAGCAAAAGGCTGATTTGATTAGCCTTCCAGAGTAATACGTGCATGGCCTTGCAGTACTGCCTTCTCCGGGGACAGGGACGTTGTGCCAGAGAGACAGACCCAGATGACCCAGAGGGTCATCCAATGTGTGAAACTCTCAGCTTCTTTTTAGCAATGCTGCGTGGCAGCTCCCATCATGTCATCAGATTCAGGCTGCCGTAGCCTCACCGTGGCCAAATGGTGCGTCATTGTCCTTTTGGCTTTTGTCCTCTTTCCCCAAACCATCTCATTAAATGAATTATCCACCTTCATTCATCCAAATTACCCGGTACTATAAAAAGTAGATGAGCAACAGACAACCTTGGGTGAATATGCTACAACACAATAGCTACATATTTATTTAATTCCAAGCTAATACCTATGTCTCTTCTACTTAATCGGACGTTTGAAATTGAGCTTTCATAAAGTTTCATTGTGACGGGGCCTTCATTCTTTGCAAGGCCTTGAAGAGGCCTCTCTACAGTATAGAGCCCTTTATTAAACATTCTACTTCTAACGTGTACATAAAGATTATAATTTGCCAGCGACATAATAGGTCCGATGAGAACCATTATTCATATTTTAAGACCGTCTATTATAGTTCAGAAGCACTGAGTCAATTTCTAAACATGTCTAAGCTCATATACTCTCTCGTCTCACTTTCTGATCTATAGGCATCCAGTGTAACCTTTTTTTTTAGATTGTCAATTGACTGGGATCTTTTACAAGCTACATGCCCTTGACGAGACGAGTCCTGATAGTCACTTTAACTTGTCAATTGTGTATTCAGTATGAGGATGTCTGGCCTGTATGTAATGAGCATCGGAGGCAGCCAGCCCAGCATCGGGCCATAAACTACACGCCTGTCAATGAGACACACTGGCTTGTTTGCCCCCCCCCCCCGTCTGTAAGCAATCAAAGTCACGCCAGGCTTGTTAAGCATGTCATGGTGACATCTTCACAAGGAGGTGGCTCAATATTTATCGAATGGAGACAGAGGAGCGGCCTATAATATCTGCCTTCCCGCGGAATTGTCGCTATTAGCGGGTCGGTTTGATGGAGAGGGAGAGCAGAGATGATCAGTCCATTGTCCGATGCTGGCCCTACACACCCTGTCCACCTCCTGCCATTCCTATTCATTTTTGAGGATTGGGGGCAGAGACTGAGACATCTAAAATTTCAGGACTTAATTGTATGTTGGATATTCTACACGAGTCTGCCCAAAGCATGGTGACAGCATCAGAAGGCACAGACACATTGAGTAGGCTAAAAGAGATTATGACAATGAAAGAAGGGGGAAGAAGAAATTGAGACAAATCCTATCTATTTGTCTGTTTTAAATCAGTGCAATGTCGCCGGAAATAATGAACATTTGGGTGAGTCACACAAACATTTCAGACGGGGGAAGAAAAAAACTTTCACTCATCTAAAATGTTAATTTACAAAACGACTACATCATTTATAGTATGTTATTGATCGCCTCACAATATAATAATAAAAAAGTAGCCATGGTAATTAAAACTTGTTCAAAAAGTTTGATGAATGCTCTGACGGTTATTCTTTGTAACATACAGTATATGGTCTAATGATGCCTGGAGGTGATAAGTCTAATGATGATAATAATAATGATAATGATAATAATGATAAGTCTAATGATGCCACCGGAGGGGAAGGCTGCCCCAAATGCTTTTGCCAACCATACTATAACATTTTTTTTTTGCATTGTTCGTAACCTGTTTTGTACATAATGTTGCTGCTACCGTCTATTATGACCAAAAATATCTTCTGACATTAGAACTGGGAGGGATATAACTGGGAGGGATGGGAGGGATATAATACAGACACCCGACCAGGCCCAGATCCCCGTTATTTGCTGGAGAAGGAAACGCAGATTTTGTGAAAGAGATCAGGGTGCCTTGTGAGGATCAGGCGACGAGAGGCTAATCTGCCCTTGCCTTCCGTCCTGCTAGCTAAAGTTCAATTGCTGGAAAATAAATGGGATGAACTGAAAGCACGTTTATCCTACTAACGGGACATTAAAAACTGTAACATCTTATGTTTCACCGAGATGTGGCTGAACGATGACATTAAAAACATATAGCTGGTGGGATATACACTTTATCGGCAGGACAGGACAGCAGCCTCTGGTAAGACACAGGGGGGGGGGGCTATGCATTAATATAAACAACAGCTGTTGCACAATATCTAAGGAAGTCTTGAGGTTTTGCTCGCCTGAGGTAGAGTATCTCATGATAAGCTGTAGATCACATGTCACGCCCTTGCCATAGGGAGGCTTTCATTCTCTATTTTGCTTAGGCCAGAGTGTGACGAGGGTGGGCATTCTAGTTTGATTATTTCTATGTTTTCTATTTCTTTGTGTTTGGCCGGGTGTGGTTCTCAATTAGAGGCAGGTGTATATCGTTGTCTCTGATTGAGAATCATACTTAGGTAGCCTTTTTCCCACCTGGGTTGTGGGTAGTTGTTTTCTGTATAGTTTTAGTTAACTTACAGAACTGTTCATTTCTCGCTTTGTTATTTTTGTTCTAGTGTTCAGATTTAAAGAAATATCATGAACATGTACCACGCTGCGCTTTGGTCCACTCCTTCTTCATCAGACGAGCGTGACAGAACTACCCACCACCAAAAGATCAAGCAGCATGGTAGAGAGGACTCCTGGACATAGGAAGAGATCCTGGATGGTAAGGGACCCTGGAGGCAGGCTGAGGAGTATCGCCGTCCAAGGGAGGAACTGGAGGCAGTGAAGGCAGAGCGGAAGCATTACGAGGGAACACGGCTAGCAAGGAAGCCCGAGAGGCAGCCCCAAAATAATATTTTTGGGGGCACATGGGGAGTGTGGCAGAGTCAGGAATCAGACCTGCGCCAACTCCCCGTGCTTACCGTGGCGAAGATGTGACTGGTCTACTCCGTGCCAGCGTCCCGCATTTGCCATCCTCAAAAAATCGCATGGTATGCTTTCGTTGTAAAGCATATTGTAAATCGGAAAATGCAGTTAGATTAACAAGAATTTAAGCTTTTAACGGATATAAGATAAATGTTTAACATCCATCATTTTTATGACTACTTATTTGAATTGTGCGCCCTCCAATTTCACCAGATGTTGTAGACAGTTGTCCCACAAGCGGAACGCCTAGCCTAAACAGGTCAACATTTAGAAGGCTCCAGGGCCAGATGGATCACCAGGACGTGTACTCCGAGCATGCGCTGACCAACTGGCAAGAGTCTTCACTGACATTTTCAACCTCTCCCAGTCGTAGTCTTTAATACCAACATGTTTCAAGCAGACCACCATAGTCTCTGTGCCCAAGAACAGTAAGGTAACCTGCCTAAATGGCTACTAACCCATAGCCTCACGTATGTAGCCATGAAATGCTTTGAAAGGCTGGTCATGGCTCACATCAACACCATTATCCCAGAAATCCTAGACCCACTCCAATTTGCATACCGCCCCAACAGATCCACAGATAATGGAATCTCTATTGCCCTCTACTCTTTCACACCTGCACAAAAGGAATACCTATATGAACACCTACATTCATTGACTACAGCTCAGCGTTCAACACCATAGTGCCCTCAAAGCTCATCACTAAGCTAAGGACCCTGGGTCTAAACACCTCCCTCTGCAACTGGATCCTGGACTTCCTGACGGGCCGCCCCCAGGTTGTAAGTGTAGGTAACAACACATCCGCCATGCTGATACTCAACACGGTGTTCCCTCAGGGGTGCGTGCTCAGTCCCCTCCTGTACTCCCTGTTCACTCATGACTGCACGGCCAGGCACGACTCCAACACCATCATTAAGTTTACTGGTGACACAAGAATGGTAGGCCTGATCACCGACAACAATGAGACAGCCTGTAGGGAGGAGGTCAGAGACCTGACCGTGTTGTGCAAGGACAACAACCTCTCTCTCTACGTGATCAAGACAAAGGAGACGATTATGGACTACAGGAAAAGGAGGACCAAGCACTCCTCCATTCTCATCAACGGGGCTGTAGTGGAGCAGGTTGATAGCTTCAAGTTCCTTGGCGTCCACATCACCAACAAACTAACATGGTCCAAGCACACCAAAACAGTCGTGAAGAGGACACAACAAAACTTATTCCCCCTCAGAAGACTGAAAAGATTTGGCATGGGTCCTCAGATCCTCAAAAGGTTTTACAGCTGCACCATCGAGAGCATCCTGACGGGATGCATCACTGCCTGGTATGGCAACTGCTCGGACGCAACACACTACAGAGGGTAGTGCATACAGCACAGTACATTACCAGGGCAAAGCTTCCTGCCATCCAGGCAGTGTCAAAGGAAGACCCTAAAAATTGTCAAAGACTCCAGCCATATTGACGAATACGCTGATTCGGTGTGCGAGTTCATTAGAACGTGATTCGGTGTGCGAGTTCATTAGAACGTGCGTCGAAGATGTCGTTCCCATAGCAATGATAAAAACATTCCCAAACCAGAAACCGTGGATTGATGGCAGCATTCGCGTGAAAATGAAAGCGCGAACCACGGCTTTTAATCAGGGCAAGGTGTCTGGTAACATGTCCGAATATAAACAATGCAGCTATTCCCTCCGCAAGGCTATTAAACAAGCTAAGCGTCAGTACATAGACAAAGTGGAATCTCAATTCAATGGCTCAGACACAAGAGGCATGTGGCAGGGTCTACAGTCAATCACGGACTACAAGAAGAAACCCAGCCCAGTCACGGACCAGGATGTCTTGCTCCCAGGCAGACTAAATAACTTTTTTGCCCGCTTTGAGGACAATACAGTGCCACTGACACGGCCTGCAACGAAAACATGCGGTCTCTCCTTCACTGCAGCCGAGGTGAGTAAGATATTTAAACGTGCTAACCCTCACAAGGCTGCAGGCCCAGACGGCATCCCCAGCCGCGCCCTCAGAGCAGGCGCAGACCAGCTGGCCGGTGTGTTTACGGACATATTCAATCAATCCCTATACCAGTCTGCTGTTCCCACATGCTTCAAGAGGGCCATCATTGTTCCTGTTCCCAAGAAAGCTAAGGTAACTGAGCTAAACGACTACCGCCCTGTAGCACTCACTTCCGTCATCATGAAGTGCTTTGAGAGACTAGTCAAGGACCATATCACCTCCACCCTACCTGATACCCTAGACCCACTCCAATTTGCTTACCGCCCAAATAGGTCCACAGACGATGCAATCTCAACCACACTGCACACTGCCCTAACCCATCTGGACAAGAGGAATACCTATGTGAGAATGCTGTTCATCGACTACAGCTCGGCATTCAACACCATAGTACCCTCCAAGCTCGTCATCAAGCTCGAGACCCAGGGTCTCGACCCCGCCCTGTGCAACTGGGTACTGGTCTTCCTGACGGGCCGCCCCCAGGTGGTGAGGGTAGGCAACAACATCTCCTCCCCGCTGATCCTCAACACGGGGGCCCCACAAGGGTGCGTTCTGAGCCCTCTCCTGTACTCCCTGTTCACCCACGACTGCGTGGCCACGCACGCCTCCAACTCAAACATCAAGTTTGCGGACGACATAACAGTGGTAGGCTTGATTACCAACAACAACGAGACGGCCTACAGGGAGGAGGTGAGGGCCCTCAGAGTGTGGTGTCAGGAAAATAACCTCACACTCAACGTCAACAAAACTAAGGAGATGATTGTGGACTTCAGGAAACAGCAGAGGGAACACCCCCCTATCCACATCGATGGAACAGTAGTGGAGAGGGTAGCAAGTTTTAAGTTCCTCGGCATACACATCACAGACAAACTGAATTGGTCCACTCACACTGACAGCGTCGTGAAGAAGGCGCAGCAGCGCCTCTTCAACCTCAGGAGGCTGAAGAAATTCGGCTTGTCACCAAAAGCACTCACAAACTTCTACAGATGCACAATCGAGAGCATCCTGGCGGGCTGTATCACCGCCTGGTATGGCAACTGCTCCGCCCTCAACCGTAAGGCTCTCCAGAGGGTAGTGAGGTCTGCACAATGCATCACCGGGGCAAACTACCTGCCCTCCAGGACACCTACACCACCCGATGTTACAGGAAGGCCATAAAGATCATCAAGGACATCAACCACCCGAACCACTGCCTGTTCACCCCGCTATCATCCAGAAGGCGAGGTCAGTACAGGTGCATCAAAGCTGGGACCGAGAGACTGAAAAACAGCTTCTATCTCAAGGCCATCAGACTGTTAAACAGCCACCACTAACATTGAGTGGCTGCTGCCAACACACTGTCATTGACACTGACCCAACTCCAGCCACTTTAATAATGGGAATTGATGGGAAATGATGTAAATATATCACTAGCCACTTTAAACAATGCTACCTTATATAATGTTACTTACCCTACATTATTCATCTCATATGCATATGTATATACTGTACTCTACATCATCGACTGCATCCTTATGTAATACATGTATCACTAGCCACTTTAACTATGCCACTTCGTTTACTTTGTCTACATACTCATCTCATATGTATATACTGTACTCGATACCATCTACTGTATGCTGCTCTGTACCATCACTCATTCATATATCCTTATGTACATATTCCTTATCCCCTTACACTGTGTATAAGACAGTAGTTTTGGAATTGTTAGTTAGATTACTTGTTGGTTATCACTGCATTGTCGGAACTAGAAGCACAAGCATTTCGCTACACTCGCATTAACATCTGCTAACCATGTGTATGTGACAAATAAAATTTGATTTGATATGATTTGATTTCCTAGTCATAGACTGTTCTGTCTGCTACTGCACGGCAAGAGATACCGGAGCAACAAGTTTAGGTCCAAGAGGCTTCTAAACAGCTTCTACCCCCGAGCCATAAGACTCCTGAACAGCTAATCAAACGGAAACCCGGACTATTTGTATTGCCCCAGCCCCCCCCCCCCTGGAACACTGCCGCTACTCTCTGTTATTATCTACGCATAGCCACTTTAATAACTCTACCAACATGTAAATATTACCTCAATTACCTCAACACCTTTTCCCCCCACACATTGACTCTGTACATGTACCTGTATATACTGTTATTTACTTTAATCATTTGTTAATCTCATCTCTTACTTTTTTTAGGGGGTATTTTCTTAAAACTGCATTGTTGGGTAAGGGCTTGTTAGTAAGCATTTCACTGTAACACTGTGACAAATTCAATTTGATTTGATTCTTACTGTATTTCATAAAGCTCTTTTTGTAAGTAGCTGGCTGGACTATAAATCCCAGAGACAAGATGCAGCACTGTAAACTCAGACTTCAATATGTATGGGATAGGCCCATTGAACTGTGGTGAGAAAGACCAACGGAAGCAGACTAGCATGAACACACTCCTCAGGACTGATGATGCCAATTATCACTCCAGGCTAATTATAAAATACATAGCAGATAGGCTGTTTCAGTGGCAGGCAGGTCTCTTGGTGCCAGAACAATCTTCACACATTCATCTTGTGGAGGAAATCCCCCGTGGCGTAACTACACTTTGCCTCGAATGGTAATGCCAATAATGAGGGGACAATATAAGATAAGATATTAATTGAATTATGTAAATGAGACGTGGCTCATCTGGGCTCCCCTAAGAACACATTCCGCATATCTCAATAAAGATTTCTCTCTGATTTGCGTAGCAAAAGTCTCTGCGTGTGACTTGGAAGTCGGCAGGGGGTATGCAGGCCTAACATTAGGCGATGTGCCATAGAGGAGGAACTGGGGAGGTGGTGGTGGTGGGGAGGAGGAGGAGGGTACAAGGCTGTAATTACGAGGATCTGTGCCCCGTTGGGACAGCCATGATGGAATCTGGGCAGGCTGGGAACACTGTGCTGTAATAATGACATACTGGAGCTCCGTGAGTGTTCCTGGAGCACAGCCAGGATACTCCTACCTACAAGACTGAGGATGTAAACAGAGATAAATGATCAACTCAATATAAAAACTGCTGCTGTTCTTGACAACAGCATCAAGCTCAACCAGTCATGAATACAGAGTCATCGACCCGAGTTAACAGGTGATGAACATCTTCCTATGTGCCTCACCTGCATTCATAGCCTACTCGATGTACCATTTCATGGTTTTTCCATAGTATTATTTAACATACACATTCAACCACCAACAACATGTCATATAAGCTTGCAGGTGGCCAGTTATATAGCACAACGCATCACAAAATCCCACTCGAATCCACAGAACAGCTTCTACCTGGACATACGCGTGACTCATCTCTCTCTCTCTCTCTCTCTCTCTCTCTCTCTCTCTCTCTCTCTCTCTCTCTCTCTCTCTCTCTCTCTCTCTCTCTCTCTCTCTCTCTCTCTCTCTCTCTCTCTCTCTCTCTCTCTCTGTAATGATTATATTAAAACCCTCCATGTCTCCTCGACGTGGAGATAAAATGCACATGGCACCACCCCAAGTCTGAAAATAGTATCGCTAATGACAACAACAGTAGCGCAGCAGTGGTGTTGGTGCGGGGCGATAAGACGGAGGAGGGAAAGGGGGCGAAAACAGTCGTATAGTTGAGACACAGGGCCTGCATCGCGGGCCGCTGCTCGCCTCTCAGCCCAGCGGAAGTCTCCCAAATCCCAGATTAAAGCTCCAACACGCCTCTAGAAATCTCCTCTGTTATCCCTCTCTCTCTCTCTCTCTCTCTCTCTCTCTCTCTCTCTCTCTCTCTCTCTCTCTCTCTCTCTCTCTCTCTCTCTCTCTCTCTCTCTCTCTCTCTCTCTCTCTCTCTCGCTCTGTCACTCTCTATCTGTTAGGAGAATAATTGCATAAGTGGTTTCAGCTCTCTGAATATCTCTCCCTTAAGTCAACTTGTCTCTCACACTCTTTCCTCTTCTTTCGCTCTTCTTGCATCTTGCTCACCTGTCTTTCTTGCCTTTACTCTTCTCTTGCATCTTTCATCAATGTCTGTGGCCCTCAGATTTGCTACAGAGCTGAACCCAAGAGATACAATTGACAGAGAGAGAGAGAGAGAGAGAGAGAGAGAGAGAGAGAGAGAGAGAGAGAGAGAGAGAGAGAGAGAGGAGGACAGGGCTGAGGGTAAGATTTCTAGTGTCTTCTCTAAAGAAGACATCCTCCAAAACACTCTCAAGATGGGGTCTATTGCCATTGTATCTTTCATTGCTGACCCTGGTGATCGTCAATATTTATATTTCCAATTTGGTTATGATTGAAACATCATAACGCAAACCCCTACTATGCAATCGGATCCGATGGTTCTCTCCCACCCACCTACTCACCAAGCGTCTTTGTAAACTGCTCATTAAGACTTCACCGTGGCAGAGTACTGGGCGGATCAATGAAGGCAAATCAAGCCTGATGGGCTGAGATGATACTGTCCTCGCCTGGAGAGTGGCCCGGTCCATGCTCACCCACCAGCTGTCAATCTGAAGAGTACCTCATCTACACGCCCTCCAAACACTACAGCCACCCAGCATGATACCTAAACCCTGCCAACCCCAGGATCAGCGGGAGGAGGGGGGGGAAGGGAGGGAAGGGAAGGGGAAGGGAAGGGGACCAATTCCCATGATGCCTTTGTTGTTACTGTCGATATGGGAGATGAGCATGTGGAAAAAGTCCGCCAGAGGGTGGAGTCACAACATACCTTCCCTAGGTTGCCAGCATTGCATACTTGCATGATTATATGTGTGCATTCATTCAAACGTTCACGCCCAAATGCACACACACACACACACACACACACACACACACACACACACACACACACACACACACACACACACACACACACACACACACACACACACACACACACACACACACACACACACACACACACACACACACACACACACACACACACACACACACACACACACACGGACATACCCAAAATTCTGAGAGTGTTGGAGTGTCATGTTGTCTTGGCAGGGTGGCTGCAGTGGCAGATGGAATGTACTGATTCCTTGTCCCCTATGGTTTCCCTGGTAGTGCCAGGCAGAAGAGATGGTCTTGCTGCCTGCAAGCCAGTCTAAAGTGCCTCATGTTGGGCTTCAGGAGACAAGAAAATGGCTCTCTTCATCCAAAGATGCTGTCTACTACTCTTATCTCTTTTGTAACATCTAAATGGTTGAAGGAAATTCTAATCAAAAACCTTCCAATAGCTCAATAATTGTCCAATTGGCCCTTAGCTGACAGAAACAATTGGTGTGATGAACTCAGGTGACAGGTGAGTTCCTTTGATGCACCAATCAAAACATCCTGGCCCAGTCAGTTTAGGTCACATTTCAGTGACTCATCTTTATTGTGTCCGACATGGCAGTTCTCTCACTGTTACATTAAAGGCTTCCTCTTGATGCTCTCCACTGAGTGATAGCACTACCACAAATGCCTCATTCGCTTTTTCATTCACACAAACAATTCATACAGGGAAATATTGACACTGCTACCACGCTGCTCTCTTTTTCCAAATGAGGAAAAATATCGACACTGCTACACCCCTCCCCCCCCACCAACATACCCCCATGTGATTAATGAGATTCACCTCGGAATGAATCTGCCTCAATTTCTGACAGGAGGGATTGACTGGTGACAGGAGATCATTATATGTAACCACTCTAGACAAGAATGTCAGTCACTTTGATGTGATAGCATTCTGTTTCACATTGTTCCAGTATTCCACACATTGATGTTGTTACAGCTGTTGAAAGGAGCGGACCAAGGCGCAGCGTGGTGAGCGTAAACTTTCACTTTATTTTAGAAATGACGCCGACTAAACAAAACAAAACGTGAAGCGTCAGGCATTGTGCCACCAAACAAAGTTAACCTCCCACAAACACAGGTGGGAAAAGACAACGATAGACAGCTGTCCCTGATTGAGAACCATACCCGTCCAAAATCATAGAAAAGGGAACATAGAATGCCCACCCCAAATCACACCCTGACCAAACCAAAATAGAGACATAAAAAAAAGCTTTCTAAGGTGAGGGCGTGACAGATGTTTACTCCATTTGAAGACAACAACAAGAACCAGGAATAAATATGTAGTGGTCGCTGTCACTGCTCACTTCAAAAGCGCCATTCGAGCATCGATCAAGGTTTTGCTCGATTCGACATGATCTGTGGTCAATAAAGCCAGTGGCCGTGTCAAAACCCTGTTATTTCTGGACCGGTTGGTGAAAGATGAATCTGTATTGATTTGCCAAGTTTGTCTGAGGTTGTAAATCATCAGGAGATATTATTCTTCACAAAGTGGGCTACAATGTTGTGAGAGACAGAATGCTCTGGAGTCTAGCTATCCTCCATCCATGTCATTTTGATGAAACTACAAAGCTAGACGGTGGAAGAGTAGGTCTAAAACTGACTGTCTAGACATACAGTAGTTATGTTCTCCATGTGCAGTGGTGGATGAACATACAGTACTTTATATTCAACGTGATTATAGATGAAAATGGTCAACCCTAACATATGATACATTTGCATTCTATACCAAAACCCAGCAACTTAACAGCTAATGATTTGTGATTTCTAATGATGGATCTGTATTGATCAACCATTTTGCTCAACACCTGCTGAAACAAAGTAATCATTCCACATGCAGTAATTAATTACCCACAGGACCGCGAGATTTCTGCCTGACATATCATCCTTTGTCCTCGAACAAAGAATGCAAATCCCACAGTCCCTACTCCTCAGCGTGGCTAAAAGTCTACAGTGTGCTTGAGAACCGTGGGCGATGCAACACATAAGCTGATCAATAGTGTTAAGGGAAGGGATCACTGGTGCTACCTCGCTTTCCAACCAAGGTCCACGAATTGAAGAGCAAACTGAAGGAGAGAGGAGTTTCAGCAACTCTTGGAGGACAATAGAATTCAATAAAAGAAACAAAGTAGAACAATAGGCTTTCTTGAAGCTCAGATTGGAGATGCTTCAGTGATCTCAGAAGGTACTGGAGTTTGAATCTACCAAGACCCAAATTAAATCCCTCCAGACTGTCCCTATGGGGGGGGGGAAGACAGTGTGATAGATGAAGTGAGAGAGGAGAAAGACAGAGAGAGAGACTCAAAGGTTGTTACTGGCCACGGGGTAGCGTGGAACTGTGAAAGGTATTAGCACATTGGGAGAAATCTGCCAATATTATGCTGCCTGCCAGCAGATGCCGAAAACATCTTCCTCTTATCACATAATCCATTTCCTGCTTGAGCAGGTGTTTCCTGGAGCGTGTCTGTGAGAAATGGCAGAATTGAGCTGGATCAATTCTCTCTTAGTGTTCATCTTGTCTGTGATCTTTGGAAAGTGGTTCATGTATTTTACCAGAAATCAGAGGAAACAACTCTTTTAGTGGAGTTTCTACAGGTCTTATGACTCCCTTTTCAGCTTGTACATAGCACACAGACCTTTTTCATGGCTGAAAGTGAGGCTTTAAATGGAGAAATGATAGACTAGAGGAGAGCCTCTTCTTATCGACCGATTATAATCACCACTGCAAGACATTCTGCAGATGTAGCGTATCAGTTCACTGACTTTGTTAGGCTAGCCTTAAGCAGGTCCTTAACAGGTTTTTGATATTTATAAAAACCCACTGTGAACAATATACAGTATAATCCACAGTGAATAGAGCCATCTGCTTGGGGACAAAACAGTAATTATATAACAATTATACATTGAATGTGTATTGTGTAACAACATCATGATTTGACATTATTATTCTAACATAGGCATTTGAGAGGGAGGTATGTGATATATTTGGACTTAAATAGACTGTGAAAGGGAGTAGACTTCACTGACGCACAAATGCACAGACACACACAGACACGCGCGCACGCACGCCGTTCAGGGGTTGGGTGGAAGGAAACACACTCTGCCTTTAGGACAGTTTTATGTAACATTGCCAGAGGGATAGTCATGAAAGTTAGAGTGACGTCGTTGTGACACAACACAAGAAGAGAGAGAGAGAGAGAGAGAGAGAGAGAGAGAGAGAGAGAGAGAGAGAGAGAGATTGACTTGATGGTGACATGGACAGTGTCTGTCTGAGCAGCCCTGCCTCAGTGGGGACAGCACGGTAGGGATTGTGATACTAATCCTAGCCTGCTTCACAGAGTGTTTAAACAGATGGGCCCGGCTGCTGTGAAAGCCTCACTCACAGATTGCCTTGGAAACCTTTTGAAAAGTGAAAAGAACAAGAGAAAGAGAGTGAAAAGTGGTAGGTGCTCTGGGTGGCTAACTCTGTTGCTAGAGCCAAACAGAAATATGTATTAGATCATCGGAATATGATGGAATATGTGCACATAAATGTGATGGTTATGCCACGGGTTCCAGCTTGATAAATATTGGTTTCAGGGTATGCCCAATAATATAAGGATGCATACTGACATGTCGGCTAAGACTTAGTGTCCTTACGTCAGACTTAATTCATCCTAATAATACTTATGATCATGAATTTACAAATATATTTCCCACTCGTCAAAAATTACAATATGAAGTCTTAAAGAATCCTTAGGAGTCTATTGACGCACCTGGGTGTCAATCTAATAAACATAATTTTAAAAATCCCCATCAAAATTTGTCAGTTTTGTACTAGTTTTAAGCTAGATCTTTTTTTTGCATGACCTTTGTCTCAAACCACCGCATCCACCTATGTTGCCCTTCCTCATCTGCGGTGGAAAGTGGAAACAGCTACAGTGCTGTTTGTCAGAGCAGATATGACCACTCTGTAAAATGATGAAACTCTCACAAACATGATGGTGTTCTCCCGTTTGCTCTATGACAACCACACGTATCATGGGACTCATCTGAAGGTAACCCGTACAAATGAATGGGAGTATGGAGGTAGTTTTCTGCCAACAAAAATAAGGGGTTAAATCAGTGGCAACCCTTCATTCAGGGCAGGTGGGGCAAAATGATTAAGTTAATAAAGCTGCATGCAAAAATGGTCTCTTTTTTGCTTTCTTGAGTAAGGCAGCTCCAAAATGCAGGTGTTTCAGCCTAGCTCAGTGCTTTCTGTGGTGGAGGGGCAGCCAGCGGAACATACAGAGCGTATGGGTTGGTAATCTTCTTATGTTGCGCCGTGAATGTGTTCTGTCACTCATGGCGACACTGCATCACCACAAAATCTACAGGCAGAGCTTGAAAGTTCAAGCCCCCTTGGGTGCTGCCATAGATTTCCATTAGACGTGTGCCCATTCAAAAAGGCTCAAGGTCATTGGCCACAGATAAAATTAAGTCAAATCACGTTACATCTACCGTAGCTTTGATTGGACTGATTATGTCAACATCATACTTTCAAAATCTTTGCTAGCAAGCTAGACAAGCAGTCATCATCATGAATCATGTCGACAATCTACTGGAAAATCTTTTTCAATTATAGAAAACATATCGGTGCGTATCAGCCATTGGACATAAACATTACATCGCAAATTCAGCAATGACTGGTTTGGAAGGAATCAGTGGCTAACTACACACGTTGCAAAGCAATCCTTATTTTGGCTCCCCTGCCTGCTATTTGGTGGAAAGGGTGTGTGGTCCAAGTCTTTGTTTAAGGGTCTCTTTTCCAAGCTTTTTAAGGACAAACATTCACACGCAACACCATGGGCCAGAAAAGGTTGAACGCATTGGCCATGCTGTCAAGCCAGCATGACTTCTTCCGTGTTCAAAACAACTGGAAACTCGGAACTGGGAAATCTCAGACATCAGTGAGTTTAAGACAACTGGGAACTCTGAAAAAAAAACAAATTCTGATTGGGAAAATAGGTTTTAAACGGTCATCCAACTCGGAATACCAAGTCGAGAAGTCAACTCCATCTTAAAGATCACTGACGTCATGATTCAACCTGTTTTTTTCTGATTTCCCAGTTCTTGAAAGCACCATAAATCCAGAAAATGCCAGACTTTGATTACAAAGTTTCATAACAAAGTTTGCCCACAAGAAGGACGGCCGAACACAGAAAAACTCTGAGTCCAAAAATGTCTTGTATGTTGCTACATAAATGATGTAATATTCTAGGGAGATATGTCTAGAGTACCTAAGAAAGTAATAATAAGTGTATGTTGTGTTGAAAGCTGTCAGTAGCTGATGTGCTTCACCCTAATAATTTGTTCCCTTTCCCCATCATAACTTGATCACATGATCATAACTCGATCACAGAAACATGATCACACAGTTTCTGTGACTACCTAACACATCATCAGAGTGCGCAGCAGAACACTGTGTGCTGGAAACACTCGGTTTGTTATTTTTGACTAAAACATAACCAAACTTTGTTAAATATGAACATGTTTTTGCCAGGTTGACAGGTTGAAGTCTGCTTGACATAGCCGCTAACCTGACTAAGCTGAAAGCCAAAGTTAGTCCAAGATAAGTTTTACAATTGAGTTCTCTTTGTCTGGAGAAGTAAATTAATGATTCCTTGGCTGTAGAAGCTGTATCTACTAAGCTTTGTTTCGGGACAAACTGTAGTTCCAATGTGGCAATTGTTTGCTTGCTGACGATTATAGACTTGAGGTGGCTTCCTCGATCATGCATGTCGCCAGCCTACGCATTTACGCTTGTTAAATGCACCTCCGCCGTGTCATTTGTCACTATCCGACAGACCGGTGTTTTCCAGGGGAGCCATCTAATGCCTCTCCTCCCCCATTTGAGGAACATGGCAATCAACGATGGTCGCATGTCACAAGTTGTGGAATCCGAAGACACCCGCAAAGCTGTCTACACTCCCAAACAAGAGGCCCGGAGCGGATACAAACACTGAACAGTTGCACATCCCTGGAGCCTGATCTCCCTGCACCTTAATAGCTGAGGGTACCTGTGTCTGTGGCTGCTATGCCTACTCCTACTCTTTCCCCTTTGAGTTTTAAGTCGACCTTGGCAACCTTCCGTCCCTGCTCTGGATCAAGCAGGGCTTCACTATCCGTCAGAGGCCTGCACCAGGCGCCAGGAGCTGCGGCTTCAGGCTTTTTACTGCTTCTCGCCCGCCCTTAGAGGGTTCTCTGAATCCTGTGAAGCCTGGGAGTGGGCAGATTTCCTCTCCTTTCTCCCCAGCCATGATTTTGGGCAGCTCGATCATAAGAAATGTGACTGTTCCTGGTGCGAGAACAATGTCCTATTCCGGAGCTCCAGTAAATTGCATTACTAAGCTGCTACTGAATGTACTACGTCTGGACATAGAAATGGATTCCATGTGGGTTTTAATCCCATTATGAAGGGCAGATCTGAACAGTTGAAACTAGATTTTAAAGAGCTGATTGACTCTCTGCTAGAGACACACCATCATATCGGGTCCGTATGCCCTCTGAATCGTGGCAATGAATCCTTTAGCAGGATTCTTTCTCTTCACAACTGGATACTTGATTATTGCTGCTCAGTTTGTGTAACTTTTGTTGACAATTTCAATACCTTTTGGAAACAAAACATGTTTTTTCAGGAGGATGGGATCTACCCAAATCATTGGGGTTTGTGGATCCTTTCACAGAATTATAAGGCTGAGTTGAGACAATGACTTATCAATGACCCAAGCCCAGCTCAGTTAGTCCCTGCCATTGTGTCGCTGAGTCGTCATAATAGGAGTTTCTATGGAGTTTTTCTTAGCCACCGTGCTTCTACACCTGCATTGCTTGCTGTTTGGGGTTTTAGGCTGGGTTTCTGTACAGCACTTTGTAAAATCAGATGATGTAAGAAGGGCTTCATAAATATATTTGATTGATTGATAATGCTTTAGCAAATGTACATTATACCCGGGGCATTGGTAGACACAATGTAAGTAATCTAATTCATGTACCTCTAACTGCCATGAATGTCTCTGCTGATCATACAGCTATTTTATGTAGCAATCATGTGTTTATTGACCAGATTTAAGCTAATAGCACTAGTAGGATGTGCACTGTGTGCAGCTCACCCTGCACTAACATAAATAACATGAGAATATCTACTTCTGTTAAGATTCTCAGTAAAGCAATGAAAATAAGCAAGCATCCCAGAAAAGTTCTCAAAATAGCCCACATTAACATATGTAGCTTAAGAAATAAAGTTCATGAAAAAAATAACTTGCCAGTAACAGATGACATTGACTATCTCTAAAACTCACTTAGATAATACCTTTGGTGATACAGTGGTAGCAATACAAGGTTATAACATTTACAGGAAAGACAGATTTGCCAGTGGCGGAGGTGTTACTGTTTATATTCAGAACCACATTCCTGTAAAGCTTAGAGAGGATCTCATGTTAAATACTGTTGAAGTAATATGGCCACAGGTTCATCTGTCTCACCTAAAGCCCATTATTGTGGGAAGCTGCTATAGACCACCAAGTGCTAACAGTCGGTGTCTGGATAAAATGTGTGAAATGCTTGATAATGTATATGATATCAACAGAGAGGTACATTTTCTAGATGATTTAAATAATGATTGGCTTTCATCAAGCTGCCCACTCAAGAAAAAGCTTCAAACTGTAACCAGTATCTGCAACCTGGTTCAGCACAGGAATGAAATCATCACCATGTATTGATCACATCTTTACTAATACTGCAGAAATGTGCTTGAAGTGCCCATTCAAGAAGCAGTATCCAGCAGTATGCAGCAGTATCCAGATCCATCAAATGTAGTGATCACAATATAGTAGCCAATTCTAGGAAAACCAAAGTTCCAAAGGCTGGGCCTAATATAGTATATAGGAGGTCATATAATATGTTTTTAGTGACTACTATGTTGTTGATGTCCTTGGTGTGTAATGAGGAGCAAACAGGCACTACACTTGACACATTTATGAAATTGCTTATCCCAGTTACTAATAAGCATGCACCCATCAAGAAAATGACTGTAAAAACTTAAATCCCATTGATGAGGAATTGAAAAATGGTATGGTTGAGAATGATTTTGGAAAAGATTGTGTTTGACCAGATACAATGCTATTTTACAGGAAACAAATTGACAACAGCATGCTTATAGGGAGGGACATTCAACAAGCAAAGCACTTACACAAATAACTGATGATTGTCTGAGAGAAATTGATGATACAAATATTGTGGGGGGTGTTTTGCAAGACTTCAGTGTGGCTTTTGACATTATTCATCATGATCTGCTGCTGGAAATACGTACAGTTTGTGTTTTGGCTTTACATCCCCTACTATGTTGTGGATAAAGAGTTACCTGTGTAACAGAACACAACGGGTGATCTTGAACATAATCCAGGTAGAATCAGAATTTCCCCAGGGCAGCTGTCGAGGCCCCTTACTATCGACATGCCTCTGGCTTTGAGTAAAGCCAGTTTGTCTATGTATACGGATGACTCAACACTATACACGTCAGCTACTACAGTGACTGAAACGACTGCAACACTTAACAAAGATCTGCAGTTAGTTTCAGAATGGGTGGCAAGGAATAAGTTAGTCCTAAATATTTTTTTAAAACACTAAAGCATTGTATTTGGGACAAATCATTCACTAAATCTTAAACATCAACTAAATCTTGTAATAAATAATGTGGAAATTTAGCAAGTTGATATGACTAAACTGCTTGGAATAACCCTGGATTGGTCAAAACATATTGTAGCTAAGATAGGGAAAAGTCTGTCCATAATAAAGTGCATAATAAACAGCATTATCAACAAGACAGGTCCTACAGGGTCTAGTGTTGTCCCACCTGGACTACTGTTCAGTCGTGTGGTCTGGCACCACAAAGAATGACTTAGGGAAATTGCAATTGGCTCAGAACAGGGGAGCACGGCTCGCCCTTGGATGTTCACAGAGAGCTAACATGAGTAATATGCATGTCAATCTCTCCTGGCTCAAAGTGGAGGAGAGATTGATTTCATCACTACTTGTATTTGTGAGAGTTGTTGAAAGCACCAACCTGTCTGTTTAAACGATTAGCACACGGCTTAGACACCCATGCATTCCACACAAGACATGCCATCACGTTCAGAACAGACTATGGAAGGCGCACAGTACTACATACAGTAGAGCCATGACTACATGGAACTCTATTCCACATCATTTAACTGATGCAAGCAGTATAATCACATTTAAAAATAATAATAAAAATACACCTTATGGAACAGCAGGGACTGTGAAGCAACACAAACATAGGCATAGACACATGCATACACACACATGATAACATACGCACTATACAAACACGTACTCATGGATTTTGTGTTGTAGATATGTGGTAATGGACAAGGGGCCTCAGGGCACACACTTAATGTGTTGTGAAATCTGTTATGAATGCATTGTAATGTTTTTAAAATTGTATAACTGCCTTAATTTTGCCAGACCCCAGGAAGAGTAGCTGATGCCTTGGCAGCAGCTAATGGAGATCCATAATAAATACAAATACAAACTTAGCCTACTGTTCTGTCTTGGTGGTGCACATTTAGCCTAAAGCCTGTTTAAGAGAAATGTCATCATCGAATATTGTAGGAGCGTTCATTGTCTGCTTATATGGTCCTTCTGTAGCACAGTTGGTAGAGCATGGCGCTTGTAACGCCAGGGTAGTGGGTTCGATTACCGGGACCACCCATACGTGGAATGTATGCACACATGACTGTAAGTCGCTTTGGATAAAAGCGTCTGCTAAATGGCATATATTATTATTATATGCCCTCCTTGATTTATCCCACAGTTCTGACTTGGTGTATAGAGAGAATGTTCAGAATTCTGTTGCTGTACATGTTGAAAGTGCTGAAGAAATAGTTATATTGTCACGCCCTGGTCGAAGTATTTTGTGTTTATCTTCATTTATTTGGTCAGGCCAGGGTGTGGCATGGGTTTTTGTATGTGGTGTGTATGTATTGGGTTTGTAGCTTAGTGGGGTGTTCTAGTTAAGTCTATGGCTGTCTGAAGTGGTTCTCAATCAGAGGCAGGTGATTATCGTTGTCTCTGATTGGGAACCATATTTAGGCAGCCATATTCTTTGAGTGTTTCATGGGTGATTGTCCTTAGTATCCTTGTTCCTGTCTCTGTGTTAGTTTACACAAGTATAGGCTGTTTCGGTTTTCGTTACGTTCTTTGTTTGTATTGATTCGTGTTTTACGTTTGTTTATTAAACATGGATCGCAATCTACACGCCGCATTTTGGTCCGACTTTCCTTCACTACAAGAGAACCGTTACATATATTGACAACATCCATCTTAGCTCGCTCGTTAATGTCTTAATCGAAATTACGGATTGCCTTTGATCCGCTCATCATTCCCTTATGCCATAGTTTGTACATCTCAATAGTCAGCAGACAAAAAAAACAAGGATTCACTCCATGGTGCTGAAAAGAAAGCTCTGCTGTTGGGACAGCTTTATGTTTGTGGGTACCGTTTGTTATCTTTATAGTGCAATTAATGTATTGTTTAATGTTGTGTTGTGTAGTGGCTTTGCTGGCATGCATCTAAAAAAGAAATTGGGGAGTTTGCCCCACCAAGATTTACATGCTACAATCGCCAGTGGGTTAAATATATGCCCTGAACGTTCTTATATCTCTTTAGATAAGATACTTTTTTTTCTCAATGCATTTCTATGGTCTATAGTAGTATGGGCCATATTCAATATTTTATCAAATCCTTTGTAAATATTTGTTTAATATACCTAAAGGGGTCCTAAAATTCTAAATCAAATAGCTAAAGGAGCCATAATAATTCCATACGTTGGCTTAGTAGAACCCCCCCACACACACACACACACACATCTCTATTAACGTGCAAATGTCTGCAAGGATTCCCAACTCGTCAGGAACATACTGGGTCAGCGAGATAAGCAAATTGACTGCATTAACAGCGGTAACGGCTGCATAATGGACAAGGCCACCACACTGAATACGGGCACACAGAAAGTACAGCAATTCAAGACTACAAGCAGATAAGAGTTTTAGTATTATTCAAATAACGTGAAATGTGGAAAGCTTTCTTTTTTTCCCCCCAGAGATGCATTTGTTCTTCAACAAATGTTGACATTTGTACCCTGTTTTCGATTCCAAATGGTTGCGAACAGAGCCACCGTGTTTTCAATCAACACCGTATCGTCTGTGTGAGTGTGGCACGTGGCCTGTTGCCTTTGTGAAAGTATACAAATACATTGGAGTTTGTGCAGCTTCATTGCTGGGGACCCAGAGATCCCACATCGGTGTCTTTTCCCCCATGTAAAAGAACGTTCAACTTACTTTCATTTTCAAAATTCCATTCATGCTCATAAAAACAAAAACAAAACTATTTCAAAGATTTGAATTCTTCTCCATACCTGAGTGACTCATGTCAGAGGAAATTAAAACAGTGAATCTCTGTCCCTCTTTCACCTGACTGGGGAGATGTTCTCTCCATCTCGTTTCTACTCGGAGCACTTTGTTTTCTCTCCATTCTCTCTGTTCAAAAAATGCTTTGGTTTTTCATCACCTCTCCGCAACTCGGCAGTCTCTTTGTCTCCCTGATGGGGGAAATGTTTGGTCTTTCTGTTCTTTTCTATTCGTTCATAACCAAGCACTTCTTCCCAGCTCCATTATCACAAATACCTTTGGTTGATAATGGAGAAAACCTGACATGGTGGCTTTCCATTCTTGCGTTGCGTAAAAGGTTTTACCATAACGCCTGGTGCCATTTATTTGATCGAGAAAAACAGGGACTTTCACGCCGATCAAAACTTACAGAAGTAAAATAACCACAAACCTATTGAAGACATGAAAAGAATGTCCTGTCCACGAAAACAAAACATGAACGAGGCAAATCTGTCAGCTACTCCGATAATCACAGAACGGTAGAGACCAGGAGTGGCACATGAGACAGCGAGAGAGAGGGGGGTGGGGAGGGGGTGAGAGAGAGCGAGGGAGAAAGGGAGAGAAATAGAGAGAGGGAGGGTGTGTGAGAGAGAGAGAGCGCTTTGACACTTCATCATGGTCTGCCATGACACTGGCACGTCACAGGAGGAAGAGCGAGTGAGAGCATAGAGGGAGCGGGGGGGGGTTCCTGTCAGAGCTCCCAGGCTCGCAGGCCTGGCATGTGGAAGATGGAAGACAGAGGATGCCCCCACCAGCAGGGCAATCAAGCTCAACAGATGGCGCCAACGTCTGGGAGCCTGAGACTGCTTACGCCCTGCTAGAGCAGAACTGGTGATGGAGACGCATAAGAACCATCTGAGCAGCACATGAGTGGGTGCAAGGGGAGTGGGGAGGGATGTATAGGCACATGTGTTTGTGTGGCAGTGTGCATGTGTGTGTGTGTGTGTGTGTGTGTGTGTGTGTGTGTGTGTGTGTGTGTGTGTGTGTGTGTGTGTGTGTGTGTGTGTGTGTGTGTGTGTGTGTGTGTGTGTGTGTGTGTGTGTGTGTGCGACAGCGTGTGTTACAGTGTGTGGGTGGGTGTAGCCTACCTGAGGCTGACACACTGTAGACTAAAACATTGCCAATGCAAATGTGATTAATTAGCGAGTTATTTATAATTTCCACAAATCACACCTACTTCAAATGGTAAAGATTTTGTGTGACTGCTAATTCTTCCAATTGACATTCATGGCTGGAGTGTTATGCTTAGGGTCAAAATATGACAGTCACGTGTGTATTCATGTATCTTCGCTATTGACAAAAACAGAGGGTAAATGAAGGTGAGAGGAGGCCAGTGAGTTGCACAAAAATGACGTAAAGATTTGAATAGAGCATTGAAGGTAAACCGTAAGAAAGGTTTAGTACAGTACTGACATAGCAAGAGATAGATAGACGGGGGAGGGCAGGTTTTTCAAATGGGCTTCTTATAACACACACACACACACACACACACACACACACACACACACACACACACACACACACACACACACACACACACACACACACACACACACACACACACACACACACACACTAAATGCTGCAGTGTATACACACATATCCTCCCAAATTAAATGGGCAGAAAGAACCAGAGATTTATCCTATCCCAGGCAGATGAAATACTATGAAAGAGTGGGGGTTGTTCAAAAGCATAAAAGATCGTTACATC
This sequence comes from Oncorhynchus gorbuscha, assembly GCF_021184085.1. Lineage (NCBI taxonomy): Eukaryota > Metazoa > Chordata > Actinopteri > Salmoniformes > Salmonidae > Oncorhynchus > Oncorhynchus gorbuscha. Next base: position 37,340,562 of record NC_060191.1, on the reverse strand, counting down.
TTCCTATTCTAAATAATGGTCTTCCTTCTTCCAAGCTAAAGATAAATCACTGACACTTTATTATTCTGATGCGTTGATGTGTGTTCAAATGTATATGTCATCTGGGTAGAGCACTTAACGGTTCTATTCTGCAACAACATCTCCTCTCACCATCACCATTTGACCGTCACCATCCAATTGAAACTCTCAATAGCCTCACATTTATTTCTACCTCTGGTCATAAAAATGACACTGCATAACACCCCCACACCATAAAACATGCATATATATTCCTATGTCTTTATTAAGATTTCATGTAGTGACATGTTTGCTTCTAGGTGAGAAAATTCCATTTCAAATTTAATTTATAATAATAATAATAATAATAATATATGCCATTTAGCAGACGCTTTTATCCAAAGCGACTTACAGTCATGTGTGCATACATTCTACGTATGGGTGGTCCCGGGAATCGAACCCACTACCCTGGCGTTACAAGCGCCATGCTCTACCAACTGAGCTATGCGCCATGCTCTACCATTCTTCACACTAAATAGATTTCCAATCCTATGCAAGCCATGAACCGGGATGCCCCCTTTTCCAAATAATTCACCTAGATATATGGAATCCATACTGTATGTGATTGGGAAAGAGGGTGTAATGTTTATGATGACCCCCAACACTCCTTTTTTAGATGAGATTAGATTCAAATTTATTGTCATTGAACAGAGTCAGAATGCTCTCGACGGTGCGCCGGTAAACGTTCACCAGGATCTTGGGAGACAGGCGGGCCTTCTTCAGCCTCCTTAAAAAGTACAGGCGCTGCTGCGCCTTTTGAGACCAGGGTCGAGGTGTTGAGCGTCCAGGAGAGGTCCTCGGAGATGTTGACACCCAGGAATTTGAAGCTGGGCACACATTACATTTACATTTAAGTCATTTAGCAGATGCTCTTATCCAGAGCGACTTACAAATTGGTGCATTCACCTTATGACATCCAGTGGAACAGCCACTTTACAATAGTGCATCTAAATCTTTTAAGGGGGGGGGGTGAGAAGGATTACTTTATCCTATCCTAGGTATTCCTTAAAGAGGTGGGGTTTCAGGTGTCTCCGGAAGGTGGTGATTGACTCCGCTGTCCTGGCGTCGTGAGGGAGTTTGTTCCACCATTGGGGGGGCCAGAGCAGCGAACAGTTTTGACTGGGCTGCGCGGGAACTGTACTTCCTCAGTGGTAGGGAGGCGAGCAGGCCAGAGGTGGATGAATGCAGTGCCCTTGTTTGGGTGTAGGGCCTGATCAGAGCCTGGAGGTACTGAGGTGTCGTTCCCCTCACAGCAGGCAAGCACCATGGTCTTGTAGCGGATGCGAGCTTCAACTGGAAGCCAGTGGAGAGAGCGGAGGAGCGGGGACCATCAATGAGACCTGGGGCGGGACTGCAGTTTTTAGACTTCCTGTAATCATCAATGAGCTCCTTGGTTTTCTTTGCATTGAGGACCACGTTGTCGTCAGCGCACCATGCAGCCAGGTGCATCGCTGTTAATAATGCTGCATGGACATCGGCTAATGGCTACTGGTCCCAATCCGCTTCTTGTGTTCGCTCTAATAGTGGTCACTTTTACTTCCTGTACTGTTTCCCTTAACCCGCCCTAGACTGCGATGAGCGCTGATGGGGCCCCGGACATGACACAGGCATGAATATGAGTCAATAAAGTGGGTCCATTATCTAAGACGGAGGAGAAAAACATTTAAGCAATAAGGCACAAGGGGGTGTGGTATGTGGCCAATATACCACAGCTATGGGCTGTTCTTAGCCACGACGCATTGTGGAGTGCCTGGACACAGCCCTTTGCCATGGTATATTGGCCATACTGTATAACACAAACCCATGAGGTGCCTTATTGCTATTATAAACTGGTTACCAATGTAATTAGAGTAGTAAAAAGAAATATTTTGTCATATTGGTGATATACGGTCTGATATACCAGGGCTGTCAGCCAATCAGCATTCAGGGCTTGGACTACCCCGTTTATAATGTCCAATAAAGTAGTGTGGATGTGCAGTGAAACCAAACAGTACTGCTCCAGTGGTGTGTGGGCGTCGTGGAGCAGCTGTCAGCTCAAAGATGAAATTTGAACGATCCGTTTCAGTGAAATGAAGGCTCTTGGAATAGAGCCCCCCTGGCACAAGCAGATTTATATTAGTTTACCAAACAATGTGGTTAGAATAACTGAACAACAACGCAAGGACAACCAAGATTGATTTTTGAGTGCCTCTGGTTTGGGCGTTTGGTCAGCGGTTGGTTGGTGGCCATCTTCAGAGGCCACAGTCACAAATTACAATGAATCTACTGTTTTATAAATCATTCTGACTCTTCCATCTACACCTAGTTTCTCTTTTATGCATAAATGAATAGAAAATCAAGGAAGCCAATAATTCATTGAAAGTTAGGTGGATTTAAAACCATCCCAATCAACCCATTTCCATATACAGCAGCTGCTGTGGCTATGGAGGAGAAAAGAGATGTGCCTTGGGCTTCATTATGATTCCAGCCGGACATATTTGTCAGGGATTATCTCTGAATGTCTAACACTTAATTACCGTAGGGCCACTGTGTAGGGCGTCCCTTAGAGCGCTCTGCTGGCTGGTTGGCTGCAGCTGGTACCTCTGGGGTGCCCTTCCGACCTGCCTGCCCAGTGTTACCCGTGGTCTGCCACCATGCCCTCACACCACACCATGTCCTTATCATCCAGCTGCCCGGTCAACCAAGGGCCAAGCCTTTGTATCCATTTACATTTAAGCAGACACTCTTATCCAGAGCAATTTACAGGAGCAACTGGTGTTAAGCACCTTGTTCAAGGGCACACCGACAGATTTTTCACCAAGTCAGCTAAGGGATTTGAACCAGCAACATTTCAGTTACTGTCCCAAGGCTCTTGCCCGGTGTCATCATTGCTTCAGGGGAAGAGCCAGATATTGAATATAGATGGTCATATTATACAGAAACACATACAAATACCACTTTCTGTGTTCTTTCATCTAGCCTGGATTTGCCTATAAGTGTATAGATTAAACAATGTCCATGCACTTGTTGTTTTTCTGCCTCTTTGTTTTATCACAGTGGAGTCAGCAATTACTAGCTATTTACTTTGCCCTTAGACAAAGTAACTCCTTAATATGATCATTCCACCCTGCTGCTCCCACATTTCACGGCTATTAACCCTTTTTAGATTTCTCTGAGCCCCTAACATTTAGGATGCAGCGCCCATTAGAGAATGAATGCATTAATCAAAACGAATCCAGAGATTGTATTTTCGATTTCTCCATTGAAATTCATGTAAAAGGCCTTGGTAAAAGTCTGTTCATATACAGTTGAAGTTGGAAGTTAGTTTACATTCACCTCAGCCAAATACATTTAATCTCAGTTTTTCACAATTCCTGACATATAATCCGAGTACAAATTCCCTGTCTTAGGTCAGTTAGGATCACCACTTTATTTTAAGAATGTGAAATGTCAGAATAAGAGTAGAGAGAATTATTTATTTCAGCTTTTATTTCTTTCAACACATTCCGATTGGGTCATAAATTTACATACACTAAATTAGTATTTGGTAACATTGCCTTTAAATTGTTTAACTTGGGTCAAACGTTCCGGGTGGCCTTTCACAAGCTTCCCACAATACGTTGGGTGAAGTTTGGCCCATTCCTCCTGACAGAGCTGGTGTAACTGAGTCAGGTTTGTAGGCCTCCTTGCTCGCACACACTTTTTCAGTTCTGCCCAAGAAAATCTACAGGATTGAGGTCAAGGCTTTGTAATGGCCACTCCAATACCTTGACTTTGTTGTCCAACTTTGGAAGTATGCTAAGGGTCATTGTCCATTTGGTTGGCCCATTTGCGTCCAAGCTTTAGCTTCCTGACAGATGTCTTGAGATGTTGCTTCAATATATCCACATAATTTTCCATCCTCATGATGCCATCTATTTTGTGAAGTGCATCAGTCCCTCCTGCAGTAAAGCACCCCACAACATGATGCTGCTACCCCCGTGCTTCATGGTTGGGATGGTGTTCTTCGGCTTGCAAGCCTCCCCCTTTTTCCTCCAAACATAATGATGGTCATTATCGCCAAACAGTTCTATTTTTTTTTCATTAGACCAGAGGTCATTTCTCCAAAAAGTATCATCTTTGTCCCCATGTGCAGTTGCAAACTGTAGTCTGGCTTTTTGTATAGTGGTTTTGGAGCAGTGGCTTTTTTCTTGCTGAGCGGCCTTTCAGATTATGTCGATATAGGACTCTTTTTACTGGGGATATAGATACATTTATACCTGTTTCCTCAAGCATTTTCACAAGGTCCTTTGCTGTTGTTCTGGGATTGATTTGCACTTTTCGCAACAATGTACATCTCTCGGAGACAGAACGTGTCTCCTTCCTGAGCGGTATGATGGCTGCGTGGTCCCATGGTGTTTATACTTGCATACTATTGTTTGTCCAGATAAACGTGGTACCTTCAGGCTTTTGGAAATTGCTCTAAACAATGACCAGACTTGTGGAGGTCTACAATTATTTTTCTGATGTCTTGGGTGATTTATTTTGATTTTCCCATGATCTCAAGCAACGAGGCACTGAGTTTGAAGGTAGGCCTTGAAATACATCCACATGTACACCTCCAATTGACTCAAATTATGTCAATTAGCCCATCAGAAGCTTCTAAAGCCATGACATACTTTTCTGGAATTTTCCAGGCTGCTTAAAAGTACAGTCAACTTAGTGTATGTAAACTTCTGACCCACTGGAATTGTGATGCAGTGAATTATAAGTGAAATAATCTGTCGATAAACAATTGTTGGAAAAATGACTTAATCAGGAAATTATATGGACAGAGCTCGAGATTCAACTATGACAGTAGTTGTTTAGTTCATGAATTGATCTATGTGTAAACACCTTTTGGTGAGCTTATCACGAGAATAGCTCTGGCTGTATCACACACACACACACACACACACACACACACACACACACACACACACACACACACACACACACACACACACACACACACACACACACACACACACACACACACACACACACACACACACACACACACACACACACACACACACACACGCTAAATGCTGCAGTGTATACACACACACTGCAGTACGCACACTGCAGTACACACACACACACACACACACACACACACACACACACACACACACACACACACACACACACACACACACACACACACACACACACACACACACACACACACACACACACACACACACACACACACACACACACACACACACACAAAATAACTAAATACTGCAGTGACAGTCACAACAAGTTTGCTGGTTCACATCTACCTTTAGGGCATATTCAGAACACATACTGTAAGAAGTGGTGGCGAATAAGATTACACTCTTAGGAATAAAAATGCTATTACGAACCCTTTGAAGGACCGTTTTTGGTTCCAGGTAGAACCATTAACACAGAGGGTTCTACATAGAATCCAAAAGGATTCTACCTGGAACCAAAAGGGTTTAACCTGGAACCAAAAAGGATTATCCTATTGGGACAGCAGAAGAACCCGTTTCAAACCTTTTTTTCTAATGGTGTAGCTTGATGGAGAAACCTCAAGGACTGATTTACAAAATATGAATTGCATTTAAATTGTTTTCATATTTATACAGTGTCACCTTTGGTGTGCCAAATGAATGGCAAACCAATGAATGAACGCTGTTGTCAGTTCCACTGTACGAATGCATGTTGACTTCCAGTGCTCGGTCCTTGCTCTCCAGATTGTTTACCCTACACCCTAACACTTGGGGAAAAGTGGCAAAAAAAACTCCCTGGAAAGGGTTCAAGTACAGTGTCTCTTTCTATGACCGGGGACTTTATGTTCACATTCCAAGCTGTCTCTCTATCTCTGCCATCTAACATGCCTCTAATCAATGTGAAGTGGGTCAAAGGAGCCTCTCTAAGAATAGGCCAGGCACTCTCCCTTCGAGGGAAGCAGCCACGTAGCCTCCTCATGTACAACCTTCCTGTCCCAACCATCACTTTACCCAGCCCAGCACTCCCCTACCCTGCTTGGCAGCAGCTAAAGTAACGTTGCCCTTGGCATGCCCAGGGAGACTGGAATATGGGGGGGGGTTCTCAGACACAGGCCAATAAAACATTCCAATATCAGTCTTATTCCCTAGAGGCCTCAAACTCAACTCTGTACCTCGAAGCAAGTTCCTCTACCAGTTCCGTTTTTTTTGTCATTGTTCCACTCCAATCAGGGACTGATTTAGACCCGGGACACCAGGTATGTGCAATTAATTATCCGGTAGAACAGAAAACCAGCAGGGTCCAGACCTCGTAGGGTCAGAGTTGAGTACTCATGCACTAGACCATACGGTATACTCCAGTGACATTTAATCACTATTTAAGAGGAATTAAGCCACTATTACTACCTAAGATGTGACCCATTTACTCTTTTTAGGAGTTTTAGTTCTGGTGCCTGTATTATCCAAATAAGCACCCACTTGTCAATGGCGTGCTCCTCAAATCACATGACATCATCCAGCTAATGAGTGTGTTTACCTGGCAGTGTGTACAGTGAAATATGAGAACCTGCATCCAGAATGTGCATTAAAGCATCAACTACCATGGAGTCTTAATTGCATACACATCATGGAACAAGCAGTTAATAGCAAGTCGTTTATCATGTTTACACATTCAACTAGGGGATATCAGGGTAGAGCAAGTCATTATTTCATCAACATTTCGTACAGTAAGTTAGTCTGCAGCTGCTGTGTGGCACAGGGTCAAAATCTCCCGCAGACTGTATAGAAGTCAGGTGTGCTCCAATATCCGCACTAGCATACTAGCCTACCACTTAGAATGAAGAAATGCTTTGGCCATGAACTCTAAGTAGATAGTATTCTAGGAAAGGTATCGGAACACAGCCACGTCATGTTCTGTCCTTGAGGGTAAAAAGAAAAAGAAAAACCCACCGAGGCCATGCTATTCAGCGTACCTTATAGACGCGGAGGGGAAGCCGCCACTTGGCGTCGTCCACAAGCCGGCGGCCTGGGCTCTCATCCGTGTATGTGTATGTGGGTAGCCTCCACTCTGTTCTATGTTGACAGCTTTGGCTGGACTCATGTTGACAGCTTTTACTTTGGCTGGACTCAAGCCTGCCCGACGTTAAGACTCCTCTCCGCCTGTCATTGGCTCAGCTCGGGCCACCTGCCAATATGCCTGTGATTGACAGGGAGAGAAAAAAAAACACAGATGAGGAAAAGAAAAACACACACCAACTGTCACTTTTACAGATACATTTACATATAAAGTTAATTAGCTCGACCACGACAGAAAACCGATTACGTCTTAGAGAACAGACAGAAAAACACAAGAAGTTGAAAAATAACTAATTTATAGGAGACGTTTCAGAAATTGCTTTTCATTCATCAATACGCGGTGGCCTTGGGCAGTGTGGGCGATAAATGATAAACAATTTATGTTGAATTTAAATGAAAAATCCCAAAAGATTTACATGATTTGACTGTGGTAGCTGACTGTGCATATTCACAAGAGACAATGACATGAAAGTTGTGGATAGAGCTTTGTAATAAGGTCATGTTCTCACACAGATTATATGGGATTTTTTTTTTTGGGGGGGGGGGGGTATTTGGACTGCTACAGGGGATTTGGGTAATGGTTGCATTGAGAAAGCCGGTGAGATCAAGCGCTCAGTTGAAATCTCTGGCAGCTCAACGTTGCGTCATAATTTTTCTTGTGGCCCTTCAGGGCTTGAATATACATTTCAAACAGACCTCAGGAAGGCTCAGTCATCCCTGTATCTATTAGCATGTTTTATATCTGTCATGCAAACCCATACAGAGTAGACAATATGCACTCTGAGCTACACTGCATGGGACCTGAACTGGACAACTGAACTGATCACTACAGCATTGCAGCCTTTGCACCTTGAATGCATTTCTCTCAGTGGGAAACTAAAACATTTGTAGTGCTTGTCTAATCAGACAAATCAACATGCTAATATTGCTGTTAAATAAACAAACAAAGCAACACCTGATTAAACCTATTCATTAATGAATATTGAAGGATTTTCTGCTCTATCGACTGGATATGTATTCGTTTAGCAATACATGCATCCCTACAGGCATCTACTGAGTTGTAAATTAGTCACACTAGTGAGTTATGTTATCCCCTTTAATCAGAGACAGTGTTAGACATGATACTAGAGGATAAAATCGAAACATGACGAGGCACACACACGTAAACATGGACTCACGTGTGCATCGTCACTCACTCACGCACTCACACACTCACTGACATACCCTGAGGTTTGGCATCTTGGCCGTGTCATAAAGACAACATCAAATGAAATCTTTCCACTCTAATAACAGCCTCCCCTGCGCCGTCTCAAATCAGCTCCATCTGACAGCCAGAGCAGCCAGTCTGGCAAGCAGGAGACAGTGTCACAGTTTTTCTTCTTCTTCTGCAGTTCATGTAATCGCTCCCTCGCACTATCAACATCAACCCTGCACAGCTCTCCTATCTCGCAGTACAGCAGCCGGAATTCGAGCCTAGCACTCTGGTGCTTTACAACCCTCTGATATTGCTAATAGCTGGAAAGGTCAAACGCACATCTTAGTAGAACGGTTGCTCAGGCTTATCAGTAGGACAGTCTCCCCATCTTCCTTTTTAAAAATCATTCACATCTGACATCTAGGGCAAGGGGTTTCAAGGTCGGCTCAAACATGGAAATCAAACAAAATTAGAAGAGAGCTTAGAATCAACCATCCCTCTATTTGCACAAGATTCATCACCTGGGGTTTCCTTTAACGGTTGGGTCGCCCCACTGTGGACCCGTTGCTGTGTTCCTCATCTGAGACATGTCCGAGGCAGCTAAAGAGCAACATTTATCAGTCCAGCAGGTCTTGCTCATACTGATGTCTCCGGTGGTGGTCAGTGGTCAGCGGTCACACACGGTGTCGATCCTCTCCGCACCTAAGGCGTTAGGATGGAGTCAACTGAACGGTCTTCTAAAATGGACCTTCGGGGCTCAGATTTTCATGGCAACAGGTTTGGTCATGACACTGGGGGTGCAAAGAAGTGACACCCGGTTCCCTTGACTTCGTGGCTCTGATTGTCTCTGAACTCGCCACAACCCCATCGTTTGCAGCAGATGGGTGTCAGTGGTTATGGTCATCTGATGACCAGAAGTCCCGGCAGGAGCAGGCAAGAAGCCAACCTTCTCTCTGTTCCCCAGGTGTGAGGGTAGAGGAAGGCAAAAGATCCAGAAATGGCTGCAACCTGCAAACGTTCCTCCCTAACCAACCATTATGCAGTGTGCAGTCACTCCAGTCAGCAAAGGAGACAGGTTGTCATGTTGTCACTGCCATTGTTTTTTGTTTGTTTTTGTTGTTGTTGTGGAAGATGCACCTGTCATTCCTTCAACGAAGGGATTTGTCACATGCTGCAACACTTCGACATGCCCGTGTCTCCTTTCACTGTCAGTATGACACATGGTTCTTCTCTAGATATTAAATTACAGGTACCTAGATGTACATTGGGCCTAGTAGGCTGCTACTAAAAAAGCTTGAGTGCCGTGCTAAAGCAATGAGTGACTATGTTATGGACAGTGCTTCTTAACAGCCACTCCATTGTGAAGGTGTTTTCTGGTTTTGAGGCTTCCAGGGGCTGAGTCATAGTGCAGAAAGAAAAGGGTCAATGTGAATGCAGATCGATTTGCTCACTGCAACACTGCAGCTACATGGAAATGCTTTCATTTGTCTCTCCTTTAACAGCCTAGGTAAGCAATAGTCACTCTACACACATGAGCCAGTCCGACCAGTGCATTCCAACCACTAGGTAAACACAATGAGGTAAACAAGAGTGTCGGAGAGTGGATCTAAACCAAACAGTCTAAGAAGAGCCAGTTCCCCCCCTTCCTCTCCATGAGGGATAAAACAACATATGCTGACTTCAAGGCAATCCAAACATTATTAGTCTTGGATGAACAATTGACAATCCTCAAGATGCTCAGCCCATTTGAGTTCAAGGAGAGAGAGAGAGAGAGAGAGAGAGAGAGAGAGAGAGAGAGAGAGAGAGAGAGCTTCACTTAAGCACTCTCTCAGCTTGCGACCCTGTCAGTCTTTGAATTCAGTCAAGCCAACCCCATACCCCCCCCCCAAAAAAAAATAGCTAACCTCAGGAGAAAACAAGGAGAGAGAATGTGTATGTGTGATAAAGAGAGAGAGAGAGAGAAAACAGAGCAAGCAAGAAAGAAAGAGAACGAGAAAGGGGGGGAAAGCACTTACTTAGAGTTTTCCCAGCATGCTTTGTACCTCAAATCCACTGCACACATCCGCCCTCGCCCAAAAAGCACAATCAGATAGATTTAGGTTGGGAGTGACAACGAGAGAGAAATCTAATTGCTATTTCACGATTTTGGGAGGAGAAAATAGCTCCCATTCGCTGTAGGCCCCACTGTCCAAAGAGCAATTTTCTCTATATTATAAAGATGATGAGCCACCCTGACCACAGAGCCAGGAATGAGCATGAATTGTTTCACTCTGGGGGAGAAAGAGATATTTATATATAGAGAGAGAGTGCGACAGAGAGATACCTGGCGTATGAGTGATGGGCTATAAAAAACACCCAGCTTCAATCCAAATCACCCTGCTCTGGAGTGCAGCGGCAGAGCGGCCTGTACTTTCTTCCTATGGAGGTACTTCCTTACTTTCTTCCTATGGAGGTACTTCCTGTACTTTCTTCCTATGGAATAACCTGTGTGATGAATTGGAGTTGCAGAGGGCAGTGTCAATGGGCCAGCCTCCCATTTAGTTGAAGTGTGAGCAAAAGTGGTTAGGTAAAGTCAAGGCAACATTACATTACATTACATTAAATTAAATGTCAATCAATCAATCAATCACACTAGCGGTTATGTAATAAAAATACACCACATGGTCAAAGTATGTGGACATCTGCTCATTCCAAAACCATGGGCATTAATATGGAGTTGCCCCCCCCCATCTCCTCTTTGCTGCTATAATAGCCTCCACTCTTCTGGGAAGGCTTTTCACTAAATGTTATGATGGTGCCACATTGAAAGTCACTGAGTTCTTCAGTAAGGCAATTATACTGCCAATGTGTGTCTATGGAGATTGCATGGCTGTGTACTTGACCTGTCAGCAATGGGTGTGACTGAAATAGCCGAATCCATTAATTTGAAGGGTTGTCCACATACATTTAATTTGCATAGAAAAAACACATACAGGTTAACATGATGTTTGCCAATGGCAAATGTTAAAGACAAGGTATGTCTGGTTTTGTATGGCAGGCCCAGCCTTGACTTACCGTGAACAAATCCTGCTTAAGTTTACATTCATTGTTGGCTTCACCTGCTAGCCTCTTTGATCGTGACTTTGCCAAGTCATTTTATTTGCCTATGTCGAAGGTTTAATTCAATCATGATTTGGAAAGAAATCATATTTTTTTCAAAGCTTTATTCTGAAAGGACCCTAAGCTACAGTATTCTGAGGAAAACTTTGGAGAGTAAACTAGGGGAACTAGAGTTTAGCAATTCTATCATTTCTCAATTCCAATCCAGACGTGAGAGGAACAGCAAGTACGCTCAGATTTCTTTACACTTTCAAATTGCTGCCTCAACTCAACCTTGCATCTCCGTGGAGTGAATACAGAGTGTGCGTGTTTGTGTGTGTCTGTCTGTCTGTCTGTGATATGGGTGGATGGGTGAGAGATGAAATACACAGTGAAGAGGATGATCAATGCTACACAGTTTAACCCCCACAGCACCACATAAAACATGTACTTGATACCTGCCAGAAACATATGCCCTCGCTACATATCAAATAGAATTAAAGCCATTAAGAGCCTCCAATAGGCATTGAATTGCAGGTGGAAGGCAGGGCCAATGAACCTCAATGCATAAGACAAGCGACAGACATAGAGTCTCATTCTCCAATCAATTTATATCAACACCAGAGATATAATTAAATTAGTGCTGCACTCACAATGGCGTCGCCTAGTCGAGCAACTGCCTCAGTAAAGTGGGCTGGAGGCAGGTGACCTTGCGCTCATACACTCTTAGAAAAAAGGTTTCCAATAGTGTTCTTCGGCTGTCCCAATAGAACCATTTTTGGTTTCAGGTTGAAACCTTTTGGGTTCCATGAAGAAAAGGCTATTTGAGGTTCTAGATGGCATCTTTTTTTCTAAGAGTGTAGGAAGACATGTCAGAAAATGCAGTGCAGTGCTTCCAGAGGAATGTAGAAAAAGAAGAGGAAATAGGAGAGGTAGAAAAGAGGAGAGATAGAAAGCAGCATGACGCCTGTTCCATCTCATGCCAGGGTATCTCGGGATAACTGGGTTGAGATCAGCCTTGTCAAACAAAGACGTGGTAGCTGCTATTTTAAGAGGTGGGGTGAAGATGGGTGTGAGGCGTGCTTCCCCCCCCCTGCTGTGTCTGGGAAGTGGGTGAGAAAGAAGGTGGAAGGTTTATCACACAATCACACTCCCTGTCCAGGTAGGCTTTACAACAGTAACAAGCACAGGCAGCCACCAAAGACAGACTCCGCCACACTTCAGACAGTAGTAATCTCCACCAATCAGTTTTGAAGACAAACTTTATTTGGTCATAGGCCAAATAAAGTCATCTGCTTTTCAGATAACCCGAAAAGACCGTTTTAAATGTTCATCTGGGAGTGGGTGACACACAGTCATACGTGTTTCTGTGCACATCTTCAAAGTCATGCTAATGCATGTCCAAATAGGAGTCATGTTCACCTTTCAAGACGATTTGATACGTGTATCATGGGCTCCTATACAATACATGAACGATACGTGGACTGATGCACTCGCATCTTAAACGTTTGAACTGGGGGACCGATGTGTATCGGTGAATCGTCACATCTCTAGAAATATATACATTTAAATATAATACTTCATGACTGAAGAGACTGTGTCATTCACGGTTCGGGGGCCATAAATATCATGTCATTCAGCTTGCTTTTCCAATAAATACCATCAGTTTCTTGTAGTGGTGTTTACTATTTAATAAAACATTGAATCGACCTGCGTCACTGAGAGTAGTGTGCAGCCAGAAACCCCTTATTTGAGAACTGATTCAGAAGAAGCCTAAAATAACGTGTGTCACTGTCAAAGCCCTCGTATCAATTTCTATCTCCTTCTTCCCCTCTTCAAAGGGAGCTCAGTGTCCCCCTGTGATTGATGTCAGATCCAATAAGGAAGCTGACACAGAAAACCTCATCAAATTATACCCTGTCTTTTTGACAGGAAGTCGGCCTGGGTTCAAGACTTTACCTACTCCCCCGTAGGCATTAATTGATTTCTCCCTTCTGCCCTGACATGCCGTATTCATCTCAGATACTGAGAGATTTACACCGCTGCCAAAGAGTGCCATCTAAGAGCACTTAATTGAATTACTGTCATACAGTCTTTAGTTAATTGCCTTCCTAATAATGCATTCACATTGTCTGGGAGAGAGATGGTGCATTTAAGTACATGGAAGAACTGACTTCATACTATGGAGGCAGAGGGAAGAAAGGGATTTGAAACCTCAATTCCTTGTTAAGTTGTTATCCTCCCCTGAATCTCTGGCAGTCATTTTGCCAAGTGCAGCCACATCAGGACTGGCTAGTCAGTGGAACAGATTGTATTGCACAACTTCCTCCGAGTGCTAGCTACTTTTGCCAAGGTGCATGTTCGGTCTACTTGAGAATGATGTACCCTGGCGCCATTATCTTGTCTCGGTGAAGGGGAAATGGGTGGGAGGGGAAACAGTAAACAATTTACCGTTCTTAACAAGGCTGTCTATCATCAGATTGGTACATATTGGAAAGGAGGGCAGATTGTACAGAAATCATTGGGCATGGCAAAATGTCAAGCACACATAAGACGTTATGCCATATTTATTAGAAAATCAATCAAATAACAAAATAATTACATGCACGTAAATATCGTCTACTGGGTCATGATGCAATCAGACGGTTGCCTTTTACAGGATATTAAATGGGCCATTTGAATACAGTATATGAGTCACACTATCCTTGGATTGGTGGGCACATCACATTAGATTCCATTGACACCTTATAAAAGGGATATTTAATAAAGACACCGTCGTGGAATGTGTGCTGTGCAATGCAGCATGGCTATTATCCAGTATGACAGACATCCAGTTGCACTTGTAATTGGTGAAGACTGGCCATATTCAGCTTACAAAATGCACGTTCTAGGTCTAATCATAAGCTCAACATAACCTGTATCAAAATATACAGACAAGTTTCTGAACCACGTAAATATTTGAACAACAACATGCCTAAAACTCCAGACAGTGTAGAGGTGTTTACAAGGAGCAGTTGATAAGGCTCAGCATGGTAATGAGTGGTCATATGAGCACAGGGAAATGGAGGCAACATGCCGGTGCGCTTATATTGCTCATCACTAGAGATTGTTTGTCATTCAAGCCTCAACATGCTCTCCAAATTCATTGACCCCTCCTGCGAGAGATTGAATTTTGTATATGGGTGAAAGTCTATGTGGTCTCCAAAACTTGAAGAATACTTATTATAATAACAGACATGAGCAGGTGAAGTGACTCTCAATAACAGGCAGGCTAACATTATGCATGCACGCTGGTGAGGATGCATACGTTAGCATGGTCAGATATTGGTTTTAGTTGTTGGGTGGCATTGGGCATAGTGCATAGTCAGATATAATATTGCATTGCATAGTCAGTGCAAAGAGGGGATGGATCTCAAATGTGATCTGACCCTAACCTTCAGCTGAAATGGCAGTGAAATGAATATATATATACAGTGGGGCAAAAAAGTATTTAGTCAGCCACCAATTGTGCAAGTTTACCCACTTAAAAAGATGAGAGGCCTGTCATTTTCATCATAGGTACACTTCAACTATGACAGACAAAATTAGAATAAAATCAGATTGTAGGATTTTCATGAACTCATTTGCAAATTATGGTGGAAAATAAGTATTTGGTCACCTACAAACAAGCAAGATCTCTGGCTCTCACACACCTGTAACTTCTTCTTTAAGAGGCTCCTCTGTCCTCCACTCGTTACCTGTATCAATGGCACCTGTTTGAACTTGTTATCAGTATAAAAGACACCTGTCCACAACCTCAAAAATCCCAGAATCACACGGGGGGACCTAGTGAATGACCTGCAGAGACCTGGGACTAAAGTAACAAAGCCTACCATCAGCAAGGGAATTGAAGATGAAACGTGGCTGGGTCTTTCAGCATGACAATGATCCCAAACACACCGCCCGGGCAACGAAGGAGTGGCTTCGTAAGAAGCATTTCAAGGTCCTGGAGTGGCCTAGCCAGTCTCCAGATCTCAACCCCATAGAAAATCTTTGGAGGGAGATGAAAGTCCAGGTTGCCCAGCAACAGCCCCAAAACATTACTGCTCTAGAGGAGATCTGCATGGAGGAATGGGCCAAAATACCAGCAACAGTGTGTGAAAACCTTGTGATGACTTACAGAAAATGTTTGACCTCTGTCATTGCCAACAAAGGGTATATAACAAAGTATTGAGAAACCTTTGTTATTGACCAAATATTTATTTTCCACCAAAATTTGCAAATAAATTCATTAAAAAACCTACAATGTAATTTTCTGTATTTTTTTTCTCATTTTGTCTGTCATAGTTGAAGTGTACCTATGATGAAAATTACAGGCCTCTCTCATCTTTTTAAGTGGGAGAACTTGCACAATTGGTGGCTGACTAAATACTTTTTTGCCCCACTGTATATATATTTTTTATCTTTATTTTAATTACACAAGTCAGTTGAGAACAAATTCTTATTTTCAATGATGACCTAGGAACAGTGGGTTAACTGTCTGTTCAGGGGCAGAATGACAGATTTGTACCTTGCTCTAACCACTAGGCTACCCTGCCGCCCCGGCTCAAGATGGCTGCTTCACCCTGAAAGACAAATCCCAATCAAGCAGTCCTGATTTTCTCAAAGAGACCAAGAAGAGCGATAATCTTCATCTAATCTTGGCCAAGTACTTTTTGTGAAATTGGAAAAAACGGAATCTTAAGAACAGTAATTTTGTCCAAATGCCTGTTCACAAGAGCTCTTAAACACCACCGCACCTCAACACGGACAATCACCTTCAACACTCTGGGGCATATGTTCACACCACTCGCACACCACTCGCACAACACTAACTAGGCATCCATCAAGACCAATTTCCCACTCCTTGAGATGGGGCCTACACCCCCCCCCCCCCCCCGGAGACAGCTCCATGCAGTAGCAGGTTGGAACTTTCATCACAGCAGGGTTATTTTGAATGGCTGCTCTGGGATCAGATCTGGGATCAAGTGGTAGGTCGTACGGATGGATGGACATGCTGTAAAGCCTGTGAATCCCACCCAAGCCCCTCCTCATCTTCCTCCCAGGGAGTGATATAGCATTGGGTAATAAACACTCAGTCAAGAGTGATGGTGATGTTGGGGGGGCCTGGCGCTACCCCTGTTTGATGTCAGCCTCCTCTGCACTCCTGCTGCGCTCAGATTCCTATCTGGGTGTCGACCAACCTCAATTTGCAACACATCAAATGGAAGACTAGAGCATGTCACTCAGATCACGGAGACGGTGGTAAGAAAATGTGGCACTGACACTAGCTCTTTAAATGACAGAAGAACGAACATTCTCCAGTGACAATGTGATATGTACAGTAGGCCTTCTTATAGAAATAACCTCCTGCAAAAGGCATGTGTCCTTTAGACGGTTGAAAGAACATTTGTGTTGTAAGTGTTGCGTCCTTAGAGAGAGCATAATGAAGTGACACTCATGCCTTTAGACCACAGAAATAAGTATTCTGTATTGACACTGACATGTCCTTCTGACTATAGAAGGAACAATCTACTGTGACTCACACCACCCTCTATGTTAATATTATCTTCAGCCTGGGTATATGATGGGAAGGGGTAGTTTATACGGCTACTTTAGCAGGATTGTTTCAAAAAATGATTCCAGCCCATCACCCCATTACAGGAAAGAATTGAAACCCATGAAAAAGTGGATTACTTTCAAAATGAGGCCAGTGAATATACAGGCCACATAAGAATACAAAAGACTATATTTGGGAGGAAATTAGTTGCGATAAAAAAAAGACCAAATTACAGAGGAAGAGAGAAATTATAATTTTCTCAGGGAAATGAAGAAAACAGCGACAATGCATCGAAACAGACAAACCACCCATAAAACAGAGAAGGGAGAAAAAGAGAGAGAGAGAGAGAGAGAGAGAGGGATAGAGAGTGAGAGAGCCCACCGGGCACACACTGGTCGAATTTATAATGTTTCCATATCATTTCAATCAATTTAAGTTGAACCAATGTGGGATTGATGTTGAATTGATGTCTGTGCCTAGTGGGAAGTATTTGTACTAGGCTATTTGAAATTCCATGCCATTGTTGCCTGATAATGAAGTAACTAGCTACTGCACCTCCACACTACACACAGGGCAAACCTGTATTAGCATTCCTTAGTGTTACATTTCTCTTCCTTAGAGGACAAGGAGACAGGAGAGAAATCTCACTCATGTGGTAAATTACCATGTCTGTATTAGCTGAAGGGAACTACGTAGGTCATCATTAAGGGTACTGTCCCCAGAGTTTCAAATACCAAACGTCTCTACAAAGAATGAGGACTTATACTATATATATATATATATACCCAAGGATACCAGTCATTATCGAAACAGGGCTTAAAAGCAGTAAAATTATCTAATTAAGTGTACTCATCACAGGGAATGTGCATCCAAGATGGCATAGCAGTAGGACGTGTGTGTTTGTCTTTGTCTTATCCCATGTAAATAGCCGGTCCTTTTGGGATATATCTTAATCTCACTTTCGATCGATGAACGAAATATACTTTCCTGGCAATCCGCCTCACCCAATGTGGTACGGATCTGCTATTTTTATTCCTCTTAACTGGAACTTCCATCAGGAGCTAGCCAGCTAACTAGATACTCGTCTTTGTTAACCCCGGCTAGCGGTCTTCACGTTTTTCTCGGTCAGCAGCCAGCCTTAGCTTGGACAATACCTGCCAGTCTGCACAGAGCGATATCAACCCAGAGTATATCGGACTGCTTCTCTCTACCACATCATCGGATTCCTGCCACTCTGGATCATTACACCAGATCATCGCAGCTAGCTAGCTGCAAACAAGTGGCTACTGTTAGCTAATGCCTCTGTCCCTAAGCAAGCACCAGCTAGCCGAACTAGCCTAGAGCTAGGCCCATATATCAGATAATTCTAGGGCTACAATACCTCCTTTTCCAATTGGCCCGGGACCTTTATTGTCAACATGGAGCCCCGCCGATCCATCACGACTGGGCTGCCGACGTATGTGGTCTCAACAGGCTATTCTGTTATGATGTCGCCGAAGAACAATCTACTAGTCAGGGCCTGCTAGCTTTCTGAACGCTGTGTCCCCTGCTTGGCTAGCATAGTAGTGACTACCGGACGGCACCCTGACTCACCTATTGTTGCTCTTTTGACCCTATGATTACTCAGCTACACAGCTGATGCCCCTTGGACTGTTTCAATAACACGGTACCTCATTTCATTTACCTGTTGGCCCCAGCCTCGAACTCAGGTCCTGTATGCACCTAACTGACCCTCTCTGCCCATTCATCACCATTTACCCGTTGTTGTCTTAACTCTCCTGAGCAACACCTGCGATTGTCAATATGCCTTGTCTACTGCTGTCTTGGCTAGTTCTTATTGTTTTATTTCACTGTAGATCCCTCATTTGTTGCCTTAGATTGCTCTTTTGTCACACCCCACACACATGCAGAGACCTCACCTGACTTAAGACTTGGTGTCTTCAGGGACGAAACCTCTCTCATCATCACTCAACACCTCAGTGTACCTCCACTGTACTCACATCCTACCATACCATTGTCTGTACATTACACCCTGAATCTATTCTACCACACCCACAAATCTGCTCCTTTTATTCTCTGTCCCCAACACACTAGACGACCAGTTCTTATAGCCTTTATCCGTACCCTTATCCTACTCCTCCTCTGTTCCTCTGGTGATGTTGAGGTTAACCCAGGCCCTGTAGCCCCTAGTTCCACTCATGTTCCCCAGGCGCTATCATTTTTTGACTTCTGTAACAGTAAAAGCCTTGGTTTCATGCATGTTAACATCAGAAGCCTCCTCCATAAGTTTGTTTTATTCACTGCTTTAGCACACTCCGTCAACCCTGATGTCCTAGCCATGTCTGAATCCTGGCTTAGGAAGTCTACCAAAAATTATGAAATGTTCACCCCTAACTACAACATTTTCCGCCAAGATAGAACTGACAAAGGGGGTGAAGTTGCAATCTACTGCAGAGATAGTATGCAGAGTTCTGTCATGCTATCCAGGTCTGAGCCAAAACAGCTTGAGGTTCTACTTTTAAAAATCCACCTTTCCAGAAATAAGTCTCTCACTGTTGCCGCTTGTTATAGACCACCCTCAGCCATCCGCCCCCAGCTTTCCCCTAGACACCATATGTGAATGAATTACCCCCCATTTATCTTCAGAGTTTGTACTGTTAGGTGACCTAAACTGGGATATTCTTAACACCCTGGCCATCCTACAATCTAAGCTAGATGCCCTCAATCTCACACAAATTATCAAGGAACCTACCAGGTACAACCCTAAATCCGTAAACATGGGCACCCTCATAGATATCTTCCTGAACAACCTGCCCTCTAAATACACCTCTGCTGCCTTCAACCAGGATCTCAGCGATAACTGCCTCAATGCCTGCGTCCGTAATGGGTCCGTGGTCAAACGACCACCCCTCATAACTGTCAAACGCTCCCTAAAACACTTCAGCGAGCAGGCCTTTCTAGTCGACCTGGCCCAGGTATCCCCGAAGGAAATTGACCTCATTCTGTCCGGTAGAGGATGCCTGGTTGTTCTTTAAAATTGCTTTCCTCACCATCTTAAATAAGCATGCCCCAATCAAAAAAAACTAAGAACAGATATAGGCCTTGGTTCACTCCAGACGTGACCACCAATGACCAGCACAAAAGCATCCTGTGGCATACTGCATTAGCATCGAATAGCCTCCACGATATGCAACTATTCAGGGAGGTTAGCAACCAATATACACAGGCAGTTTGAAAATGCTATCCTTTGCTTTCCTAACAGAAATTTGCATCCTGTAGCACAAACTCCAAAGAGTTCTGGGACACTGTCATGTCCAGTCACAGCAACTTGTCCAAGCTTCCCCCATTTCTCCTTCACCCAAATCCATAGCTGATGTTCTGAAAGAGCTGCAAAATCTTGACCCCTACGAATCAGCTGGGCTAGACAATCTGGACCTTCTCTTTCCAAAATGATCAGCCGCAATTGTTGCAACCCCTATTACTAGCCTGTTCAACCTCTCTTTCGTATCATCTGAGATCCCTAAAGATTGGAGAACTGCCGCGCTCATCCCCCTTTTCAAAAGGGGAGACACTCTAGACCCAAACTGTTACAGATCTATATCTATCCCACCTTTCTAAAGTCTTCGAAAGCCAAGTTAACAAACAGATCACCGACCATTTCGAATCCCACCATACCTTCTCCGCTATGCAATCTGGTTTCCGAGCTGGTCATGGGTGCACCTCAGCCACGTCCAACTTCCTAAATGATATCATAACCGTGATCGATAAAATACAATACTGTGCAGCCGTCTTCATACACCTGGCCGAGGCTTTTGACTCTGTCAATCACCACATTCTTATCGGCAGACTCAACAGCCTTGGTTTCTCAAATGACTGCCTCGCCTGGTTCATCAACTACTTCTCAAATCATGTTCAGTTTGTCAAATTGGAGGGCCTGTTGTCCGGACCTCTGGCAGTCTCTATAGGGGTGCCACATGGATTATTTCTCAGGCCGACTCTTTTCTCTGTATACATCAATGATGTCACTCTTGCTGCTGGTGATTCTCTGATCCACCTCTACGCAGACGACACCATTTTGTACACTTCTGACCCTTCTTTGGATAACCTCCAGACGAGCTTCAATTCCATACAACACTCCTTCCGTGGCCTCCAACTGCTCATAAATGCAAATAAAACTAAATGCATGCTCTTCAACCGATCGCTGCCCGCACCAGCCTGCCCGTCTAGCATAACTACTCTGGATGGTTCTGACTTAGAATATGTGGACAACTCCAAATACCTAGGTGTCTGGTTAGACTGTAAACTCTCCTTCCAGACTCACATAAAGCATCACCAATCCAAAATTACATCTAGAATAGGCTTTCTATTTTGCAACAAAGCATACTTCACTCATGCAGGCAAACATACCCTCGTAAAACTGACTATCCTACCAATCCTGGACTTTGGCGATGTCATTTACAAAATAGCCTCCAATACTCTACTCAGCAAATTGGATGTAGTCTATCACATTGCCATCCGTTTTGTCACCAAAGCTCCATGTACTACTCACCACTGCGACCTGTATGCTCTCGTTGGCTGGCCCTGGCTTCATATTAATCGCCAAACCCACTGGCTCCAGGTCATCTATAGGAGGGACTGGTGCACTTCACAAAATAGATGGCGTCACGAGGAAAGAAAATTATGTGGATATATTGAAGCAACATCTCAAGACATCAGTCAGGAAGTTAAGGCGTGGTTGCAAATGGGTCTTCAAAATGGACAATGACCCCAAGCATACTTCCAAAGTTGTGGCAAAATGGCTTAAGGACAACAAAGTCAAGGTATTGGAGTGGCTATCACAAAGCCCTGACCTCAATCCTATAGAACGTTTTTGGGAGTAACTGAAAAAGTGTGTGCGAGCAAGGAGGCCTACCAACCTGACTCAGTTACACTGAGTCAGCTCTGTCAGGAGGAATGGGCAAAAATTCACCCAATTTTGGAGTTTAACCCAAGTTAAACAATACTAATTGAGTGTAAGTAAACTTCTGACCCACTGGGAATGTGATGAAATAAATAAAAGCTGAAATAAAACATTCTCTCTATTTCACATTCTCACAATTAAGTGGTAATCCTAATTGGCCTAAAACAGGGAATTTTTAATCGGATTAAATGTCAGGAATTGTGAAAAACTGAGTTTAAATGTATTTGTCTATAGTGTATGTAAACTTCCGACTTCAAATGTATATTTCACTGGTCATCCCCAAAGCCAACTCCTCATTTAACCGCCTTTCTTTCAAGTTCTCTGCTGCCAATGATTGGAATGAATTGCAAAAATCACTGAAGCTGGAATCTTATATCTCTCTCATTAACTTTAAGCATCATCTGTCAGAGCAGCTTACCGATCATTGCTCCTGTACATGACCCATCTGTAAATAGCCCACCCAACTACATCATCCCCATACTGTTATTTATTTATTTGCTCCTTTTCACCACAGCATCTCTACTTGCACATTCATCTTCTGCACATCTATCACTCCAGTGTTATTTGCTAAATTGAAATTATTTCGCCACTATGGCCTATTTATTGCCTTACCTCCCTAATCATACTACATTTGCACACAGATTTTTCTATTACGTTATTGACTGTACGTTGGTTTATCCTATGTGTAACTCTGTGTTGTTTTTGTCCCACTGCTTTGCTTTATCTTGGACAGGTCGCAGTTGTAAATGAGAACTTGTTCTCAACTGGTCTACTTGGTAAAAATAATGTTTAAAAAAAATGTAAAAATGTCTTTCTCCAAATATAACTGTATAATGCCAAGTCAAGGTGAATCCAGTATCCACTCCAAAAACAAAACAAAGATATCCATAAGAAATTGGGGCACGGTCGGTCTAAGCAATCTCTTTTATATGAATGCTACAAATAACACGTGCTATATACTTTATTTGCAATTTGATGAATGACAAAATTACTATAAGACATTGGGCCATAGTCCTCCTGTGAATTTCAATTACAATTCATTTTAAAGCTATCAATATTGCAATAAGCAATGATCACACACTGTAGGCAATGCAATGTGCATGTGCCAAATGTAATATGGGACATCAATGCACTATACTAAATGCTTGTATTGCCTGCCTTAAACCTCCAAAAGCAGGGCCTTAGGAAAGTCTTGAAACATTGACACACTACTAATCTGGCAGTTAAAAGAGCTCGCTCAAGCCTGGACTGGTCTGATGTCAAAATAACTGCATCATTTAGTCCTCTCAAGGGAATTAGTGCATCAATGATGCATTGGGGGTAAGTGACACTCAACAGCACTTATCAACATTGATTTCCTCCAATCCTGAGCCCCATATCTTATGATATTAAAGGCTAATTCAATATTCATCGGGAATATCATAGAACCCACCCAATGAGCTCAGGAGGAGCAGATACACAGAGAATTAAGGACAAACAGTGGAGCGTTGCTTCATTACACACAGACTAAATGCAGGGCTGGCGCAAACACATACTCACTCATACTAAAACACATAATACACATATTACTAACAAAATGTACTCCCTTTTAATCTCTCATACTTCTGCAAACACACTTGCACACACACTTCTACAGATGCCCCCATTGAGAGCATCCTGTCAGACTGTATCACCGCCTGGTACGGCAATTTCACCTTCAGCAACCGCAGGGCTCTCCACAGGGTTATGCGGTCAGCCCAACGCATCACCGAGGGCACACTGTCTGTCCTCCAGGACATCTACAGCACCCGGTGTAAGAGGAAGGCCAGGAAGATCATCAAGGGCCTCATCATCAACCACCCGAGCCACGGCCTGTATCAAAGCTGGGTCCGAGAGACTGAGAAATAGTTTCTATCGCAAGGCCATTAAACAGTCACCACTACTAGCCCAGTACGCTGCCCTGAACCTTAGTCACTGTTACTAGCCTGGCTACCACCTGGTACGCTACCACGCTCCTTCGAGACTACTGCCCCATGTGCATAGAGTCATTGAGCACTGATCATTTTAATAATATTTACATACTGTTTCACCAAATGTATACAGTATTTACAGTATTCTAGTCATGGCTCATAATTATATATATATTTTTGGGGGATTATGTTTGTATTATTTTATTTTCTTGCTAGGTATTACTGCCCTGTTAGAGCTAGAAGCACAAACATTTCCTACACCTGTGATAACATCTGCATATCTGTGTACGCAACCAATAATTTGATTTGACACACACCTGCACACAAGGCCGCGCGCACACACACACACACACACACACACACACACACACACACACACACACACACACACACACACACACACACACACACACACACACACACACACACACACACACACACACACACACACACACACACACACACACACACACACACACACACACACACACACACGTAATACGGGAAGCTCCAATCACTGCCACAAATTAGCAACACTCTAAAATACAATTAAATACCACTCTACCTTCTTTGCATAAGTGGGCGATGGTATTGGCTTTGACCTTGCTCCCATGGGAACTGAAGATGGAGTAGAGAGACAAGGAGCATACGGCACAGGTACGACTCATCATATCGTGTTTGTAGCCCGAGTAAGGCGAATACATACGTCTTATTCCAACACGCTACAGTATACTGGTATTGTACAGTACAACATCAACCTTATTGAAAGGGAGTTTGGTCACCTTGGTTCAAATTACTGTATTGCATCAAAATGAATGATTTGCTCTATGACTATTTAACTTCCAACAACGATGCCATTTTTATTCTAAAAAGTGTTTTTTCTAAAGTCAGTTAGACTACGACGATTGGCACTCCATTCTAGATGGGGAATGAATTCACAATTCATTTGTTGTGTAAATGCTAAATTACAGAGGGCGGCATTTTCCTGCTAGGCTCTGCAGCATGATTTCATTTCACAATACACTGCTTACAGGTCCCCAGCTTAGAGTTTACAAACAGTAATAAATGCTGTGAAATTAAATCGCGAGGTCGAGAGGCAAACAATGCTGGAAATATTGAGAGGAGCTTTTTCCTTTGCACTGCCTGTCTCTGGTTAGTGTAACAGTGGTTTATGTCTCAATAATGTTCACCTCCTGTCTTCTAAGGAATATGCTGAGTTCATTATTTTGGAGAAGCACTGTCAAACAGCTAGCTAATACAGTGGAAAGAAAAAGTATGTGAACCCTTTGAAGGACCTGGATTTCTGCATAAATGGGTCATAAAATGTGATCCGATCTTCATCTAAATCACAACAATAGACAAACACAGTGTGCTTAAACTAATAACACACAAATGATTGTATTTCTCTTGTCTATATTGAATACATCATTGAAACATTCACAGTGTAGGTTGGGAAAAGTATGTGAATGACTTCTCCAGAAGCTAATTGGAGTCAGGAGACAGCTAACCTGGAGTCCAATCAATGAGACGAGATTGGAAATGCTGGTTGAAGTTTCCCTGCCCTATAAAAAACAGTCACAAAATTTGAGGTTGCAGTTCACAAGAAGCATCTCAGAAGACCTAAGATTAAGAATTGTTGTCTTGCATAATGCTGGAAAGGGTTAGAAAAGTATCTCCACGGTAAAACAAATTCGTAAATGGAGAAAGTTCAGCACTGTTGCTACTCTCCCTAGGAGTGGCCGTCCTGCAAAGATGACTGCAAGAGCACAGCGCAGAATGCTCAATGAGGTTAAGAAGAATCCTAGTGTCAGCTAAAGACTTACAGAAATCTATGGAACACGTTAACATCTCTGTTGACGAGTCTACGATACGTAAAACACTGAACAAGAATGGTGTTCATGGGAGGACACCACAGCTTCACAAAAGTGCAACTGGATGTTCCATCCAAAATATTCTGTGGACAGATTAAGCTAAAGTTGAGATGTTTGGAAGGAACACACAACTCTGTGTGTGGAGAAAAAAAAGGCATAGCACACCAACATCAACACCTTATCCCAAATGTAAAGTATGGTGAAGGGATTATCATGGTTTGGGGCTGCTTTGCTACCTCAGGGCCTGGATAGCTTGCTATCATTGACGGCAACCCGATTGAGATGCTCAAGAGAGCGGTTCACCCCAGACATCCCCAAAATATTGCTGAACTGACACAGTTTTGTAAAGAGGAATGGTCCAAAATTCCTCCTGACCGTTGTGTGGGTCTGATCCGCAACTACAGAAAACGTTTGCTTGAGGTTATTTCTGCCGAAGGAGGAACCAACCAATTATTAAATCCAAGAGTTCACATACTTTTCCCACCCTGCACTGTGAATGTTTGCATGGTGTGTTCAATAAAGACATTCAAACGTATAATTGTCTGTGTTATTAGTTTAAGCAGACTGTGTTTGTCTATTGTTGTGACTTAGATGAAGATCAGATGAAATTTTACGACCAATTTATGCAGAAATCCAGGTAAATCCAAAGGGTTCACATAGTTTTTCTTGCCACTGTATGTCCAATACTTATTCTCTTTCAATTTGAAACCCCTGCGAGATAAGGGCATCCAAGTCTGCATGGAATAGATTTCCACAATAAAAACAACATGCTGTAGCTAGTGTAACCTCCATGTCTCACAAGGCATGATGCAGAGAAACGCAGTCAATGGTCGTATTATTCCACTATAAAAGCATGCTGAGGGCAGTAGAATGATATTCAATATCCAACGTTTATGAAATTGTACTCAATATGAGACATTCTTCCTTGATTTAAACCGCCCCAAACAGTGGCTGGTATTCACTGTGCCAATCTGTTCAGGCCCTGAGAAGATTTACAACAGGAAAATCTAGGATTTGTAGACCTGTATTTTTCATTGAATGTGCTCATATTGACCTCTGTGTTCTAAAGATGAATCAAGGCTATTTTAAAAGGTTAATAACGCCTGTCTGAGTGCCTTTCCTCTGAATCACAAACAATTGTAGGTGTTGAGCCACACTTACTCTTCTGTCGTAATTTCATTCACAGCCTTCAGTGCAATTACCAGCTCGTTGGTTACTGTACTCTATCAATTATTCTCTCAGTGTCCACTCCCCGCAGTGCCATGCAGAGAGGGGATTAGAGGATGAAGGATGAATTAGGGTCAATGCCAGAGGAGCACAGTAGGGGGACCACACACACACACACACACACACACACACACACACACACACACACACACACACACACACACACACACACACACACACACACACACACACACACACACACACACACACACACACACACACGTGCACACACACACGTGCACAAAATGTATAGCAGATACACAAACACAAAACACACACACAATATATAGTTGATACACAAACACACAACACACACACACACACACACACACACACACACACACACACACACACACACACACACACACACACACACACACACACACACACACACACACACACACACACACGCACACGCACACGCACACACACACGCGCACACGCACACGCACACGCACACACACAACACACACGCACACACACACACCACTCACACCCTTGATACCTTGCCAGGAATGCAGCCACAATACTTTTCTTTAAAAGTTACTGTAAGCACATGGGAAAACACCAAAAGCATATATTGCAATGTGCAACTGCATTCTCCACTTAGTATGTTCATTACGCAATCTAACACGTAGACACATCTGCATGCTCATTCACATGGACAGAATACTGCACACTGACTCGGGGGAATAATGAGATATAAAATGGGACAGTGGTTTATCCCAGCCCCTTAGCCTCTTCGCATTTATACAGGCAGCCTAATTCTGATCTTTTTCCCAATTATGGACAAAATAACTGATCTGATAGGACAAACGACCAAATAGTGGAAAAATATCAGCATTGGACTGTCAGTGTAAACGCAGCCTCAGCGGAAAGGTTGGAATTAATCTAACGCAGCTCAATTAATTAAGTGCTCCTCTCCAGACGTTGCTAATGTTTCTTTCTCCCCTGCTGGGCCACTTGACCATATGGCCTCACTCATCCGGAACACCGCAAGGCTAGGTGTGCTTTAAAACAGACAGATGAAACAGGGTTCCCAATTGAATGGCTGCATGGCCAGAGTATGTTTCTTCTGTTATGTAGTCTACTGCAGCACACAGCAGCTTTTGTTTTTTTGGTTCACCAATTAAGAGAAGAACAGGAGGAACAGATGCTGGATCCGACATGCCAGCCAGATGTGGGTTTAAGTATAGAGAAGGAATAATCTATATGACTTTCAACTAAGATTATGAGCATGAGGCTGATTGTATAGGAAATCAACAAAAGAATCCTTGTTTAATAAGAATGAAAGGATTGCTTTACCCTATCCAGTCTTAGGTAAACGTCAAACCTCATCTCCGAGCGTGAACACTCGATCATTGCTATTTTGGGTACAGCAGCAATGGTATAACGTGGCATTCCGACACCCAATGGGAATACTGAGAGTGAGAGGACCGAGAAAGGGTTAACGCTGTAGCCGACTGTAGTGTGTTCTGTGCTACGTAAGTCCATATTGCCCATAGCTATGAGTATTGTATGGAGTTAAAGTTGGCAAGCATTGAATAATTAATGACTTGGCTGTTTCATTGCTTAATTAAGTACATTCATTTGCCACATCTAGCAGAATTGCAGAGGCTGCGCTCCCTCCTCTCATCCCCCCTCTCATCCCCCATCCCTACCCCAGCCTGGCCCACGTCAGCCTGCCCCGAGCTTCATCATTTATCCTGTTGAAAGAGGACAGCTATTCAATGTGTCTGTGAGTCTGTATATCATATTTTATGGGAACCACTTTTCCACAAGCACTATAGAGGAGGAGTCTTTGACAAAGAGTATACTGTAGAACCAAATGCAGCCCAAAACACCTTTTGTAAGATATACTGTACATTCATAAGGGCTTATCTATAAACTTCGATCAAATCTATATTTAACCTGGTACGATTTGTGTTTTACTGTTACTCAGGTCTGATTTAGAGTAATACTAGATGAGTCGTCCTGGTCAAAGCCTCTGCTTGGCTCCCATCTGCATTTTCATCACGCTGTTCTAATCAGCACCTCGATAATTCAGACTGATATTTGTGGCGTGTTGCTGGACGAAGGGGTGAAAATGTAATAAAAAATATGTATAATAGAGACCTGCTCTATTGAACAGTGAATGGAGTTACAGTGACTTCAATAAGTATTCAAACCCCTAGATTTTCCCTACATTCTGTTGTTTTACAGCCTGAATTGAAAATGCTTTAAATTGAGATTTTGTGTCACTTATACACAATACCCCACAATGTCAAAGTGGAATTATGTTTTTCTTATTATTATTATTATTTTTTTTTTACATCATCTCTGTACCCCCCCCCCCCCACACAATTACCTGTAAGGTCCCTCAGTCAAGCACTGACTTTCAAACACAAAGACCAGTGAGGTTTTCCAATGCCTCGAAGAGAATGACACCTATTGGTAGATGGGTAAAAAAAGCAGAAGTTGAATAGCCCTTTCAGCATGGTGAAGTTATTAATGAGGCATTGGATGATGTATCAATATACACAGTCACGACAAAGGCGCCCTTCCTAAACCAGTCAGGGATTTCACCATGAGGCCAATGGTGACTTTAAAACAGTTACAGAGTTTAATGGCTGTGGATGGATCAACGACATTATAGTTACTCCACAATACTAACTTATTTGGCAAAGTGAAAAGAAGGAAGCTTGTATAGAATAACATTTTTCAAAAACATGAATCTTTTTTTGCAACAAGGTGCTAAAGTAATACTGCAAAAAATGTGGGAAAGCAATTCACTTTCTGTCCTAAATACAAAGTGTTATGCTTGGGACAAATCCAATACAACACATTACTGAGTACCACTCTCCATATTTAAGCATATTGGTGGCTGCATCATGTTATGGGTATTCTTGTAATTGTCAAAGACTGGGGAGTTTTTCTGTATATAAAAAAGAAACATAATGGAGCTAAGCATGCAAAATCCTGGAGGAAAACTTGGTTCAGTGTATTTTCCACCAGACACTGGGAGACGAATTAACCTTTCGGTAGGACAATAACCTAAAACACAAGGCCAGATCTACACTGGAGTTGCTTACCATGAAGACATTGAATGTTCCTGAGTGACCGAGTTACAGTTTTGACTTAAATCTACTTGACATCTATGGCAAGATCTTAAAATGGTTGTTTAGCAATGATGAACAACCAATGTTACAAAGCTCGAAGAATTTTGAAAATAATAATGGGCAAATGTTGGTCATAGAGACTTACATCTGTAATCACAGCCAAAGGTGCTTCTGACTCAGAGGTGTAAACACTTTTTTAAATGAGATACTGTATATCTGAATTTCATTTTCAATAAATTTGCAAACATTTCTAAAAACATGTTTTCACTTTGTCATTATAGGATATTGCGTGTAGATGGGTGAGAGAGGGAAAAAAAAGATATTTCATCCATTTAGAATTCTGGCTGTAACACAAAACGTGGAATAAGTCAAGGGGTATGGATGCTTTCTGAAAGCACTGTCATTTCTTCAATCAACATCTGATGTATCTGCAGCAGGTTATCGATTGAATTTCCTGGCGAAAACAGCCATATGAGCGAGAAAAGACATTTGCGAGCGCCACTGTGCGTGACCTATTTAGAGCATCTAAATATACAGTGGTGCAGTATTGTAAACACACACATTCCACTCTTGGCTAATCACTGAGGATCCCTTTGATGGTATTCACAGTCAGAATTCCCACAGCTTTGTATCAGATAAAAGGCTAATCGTTAATTTATTTGATCTCTCTAAAATAAAACAGGGATTATAAATAGATAAGGTCTTGTACCTTCAGACGCGTTCCCTCCCGTCTCGCTCTCTTTATATTCGTATGTTGACATGTGCGTACACACAAAACACAAGCACTTACATGCATGAGCACGCTGCTGATCTAAATGAGAGACTAACGAGGGAAAAGTGTGGTTAGCACAGGCTAATTAGTGATGAGATCGTTTTCTGGAATCAGCGTTGCTGGTAGCAATACGTTTTAACAATACGTTTTTAACAGGTGAGCACGACATGGTTTATCTCAGGGCAGAATGAGGGAAACAGACAGCCTTCAAAAGGTTTAATAAGTTATTGAGGATTTGTATCTAATGTTGTGGCCTTGAGCATCAACAGGCTGATATATAATGCATTAACCTTCGTTCGAAAAACAACACTTTGAAATGCAGAGTGAATTTCCTAGCCGTTTCCCTCCTTTCAACATGAAGCAAGAGATCAATAATTAAGTCCCAATACAGTAGATAATTTAACCTATACGATACTGTCAAAAATGTGGCAAATTAATTGGCACTGTCGTACTCTTGCTCTCAGTTGGTATCAGGAGTATTCAATATAACAGGATTTCAGTGCCATCACTCAGAATCAATGAAGCAGAGATATGATTTGTTTGAATGGTAGGCAAATTTACAAACAGAGAGGGGGCATGGGTATGCTACTCCTAGTACGGTTGAGAGCACATCCTAGAAAAAAAAGACAAAGCTGTGAAAACAATCCGAGGACACAATTGGCCCCTCAATCAGTCTCTGCTCGACTCAACAAGTACTCAAATCTCACTTGTGTTTGTAGTGCACAGACAATGAAAACAATGTCTGATGGATAACACCGCTGAGAGAATGAATTTCTATATTCTGAAAAGATAATATGCTCCCTTTTAATTTATTCTGGCAATCGAAACATTCAAAACAAAACAGTGACTCATTCTCTCGGAGATAAATCATCTGGAAAGAATTAAGCAGAGAGCTTGTTACTTTGAACGGTGGACATATTGTATAGGAAGAGGCAAAAAAAAGACATCACTCAATAACAAAAAAAGAGGTGAATCAGAGGAGGTGTTCCACTGTCCATTATTCAATATGCATTAATCAAGTGGATGTTACCGAGAATGACTGCACATTAAATTATGCCCCTCCCCCAACATAAGTACAGTCATTCCCAATAGTATTCGACACTGGTGGATATAAGCCTTTTGGGATGGAGTAGAAAATCAATCAAATCAATTTGGAACCCTTGGCAGCCCTGTGAAACGGCCTTAAAATGAGCAATTGACAGTTGATATTCTCTCCTATGATGTCATTTCTGAAGTCGATGTTGTACAGGCTTTCTGTGTATGTCCTGCCACCCAACTGAGCAGACCCCTGTCAGTCCTAATCTCAAGTGATTTGCAGACACATGGCCTTCAGCCATGAGCATGAACACCCATCCACATGGTATACTGATCTCGTTAAATGGAGACTGGAGGCTCAGCAGAAAAAGACCAAAGCCCTCGCTGCAAACCTCTCTGATGCAGTTTACATCCCTATAGTGCTGCGCTGGAGAGAGGAGGGGAAATAGCATCAGAACAGGAGGAAAATCCTCCCCAAATGCACCATAACATAAAGAGACCCCTGGACTGTCCAAGAATCCACCACTTATTTTGAGTGCTATGAAGTCAATAGGAATGGTTCCTCCTGTTCTTTGACATGACGTGCTGCTATAACGTTGTTGGTATGGTTCTTGTTAAAGTTGTTGACTTCTCATTGTATTTCAATCATGCATTATTTCAGATGTGTTTTGACTGTTTTACATCTGAAATGATGGCCCAGTTGCATTTATTAATTGTCTGAGTTACACAGGACTTACCAAAATTCCCATGGTAGTTATTATTATGGAACACTTGTTCTACGCATATGAACAAGAAGAAGGCATGGGAGTGCTTTAGCGTGCTTTTCATTGTGTTGGCATTCCTATGCTTTTATATGTGGAACAATGGGAAGACTATTTCAAGCTCTGGAATACCTTATTGGGTAATTGCTATGATCATAGAGTGTGGAACCTGTTGTCTGTGCATTTCTCATCGAGGAGGAAGCCTACTGCTTTAAATCTTAAGCTCTCAGGACTTCCATAGCGACAATAGTGCGAGGCTGGTGAGAAGAGGATATGGGATGCAAGGACCTTCGGGTAGGTGCATCCAAGACAACAGTATAAGTGATGAGAATTAGGGAGTTTATAAGAGGATAATGTTTTGTAAGGGCACTTCCATGTTAAGTTGGTCTCTACACCTCGAATCTTATGCCATGTTGATATGATATCTGAGTGAGAGTGACTAACAAAATCAATGAGGTCTCCCTGGAGGTCAGGGCATGGGCCCTGTGTGCCCGGTCAGTAATTCGGTAAGTTTAGATAGCTGGCGGTACTAACTTACCAATCAATGTTTTGGGACTGACATGGGCTAATTGAGTGTCAATGACTGACATAAGAGAAAAACTGTTGATGCACAACCAAATTTCGAAATTGCACCTTGTGTGTCCTACTATTCTAAGGGCTGGATTCAATCTGTATTGCAGAAGTATCACAGAAGATCAGCGTTATACCGCAAATGAAATTTAAAGACAATGTTCCCACATTCGTGCTGAATGCATTCACGGTTCACACTGCATATGTGGGCTGAATTGGAAATGACCTTCACATTTTAAAGCGGATCTTCAGCGATACTTTCGTGAAACGGATTGAATCCAGCCCCAACTCTCAACATGAAGTTGAGACCCTGACTGAGTTCCTTACTTATGCATAGGGCCAGCCCTGTCCCTAAAGAACTCAAGAGAGTGTCATAGAAGGCCTGGACATGCCTCGGTGTGCTGTTTGAGTGCCTTCATCCATCTTCAAACTTTAAAAAACCTGAAACGTACTCCTCCTTCATGATTCGGACTCTTACCCTGCAGCCAACTGATGGGAAACGCTTCATTACAGAAATAGAGCAGTGCGAAAGGAGCTACATGAGGCAAAGAGCTCATTTGCATTCACTTTAGAATCTCTCCTCAGACCTGGTATCATCTGAAGCCAACACATTTCCCATGGGTGGCTCACTGGAAGCATGGAGGAGAGGGGTTGGCCATTGAGTTTTAAGTCCAACCTCTCCGGAGGGTTGATAACTCCTTAATCATCTATGGTAAACAACAGTACCAGGCAAAAGTTTGAACACACCTACTCATTCGAGCGTCTTTATTTTTACTATTTTGTACATTGTAGAATAATAGCGAAGACATCAAAACCATGAAATAACACATAAGGAATCATGTAGAAAGCAAAGAATTGTTAAAAACAAATGAAAATATCTTTAAGATTTTAGATTCTTCAAAGTAGCCACCCTTTGCCTCGATGACAGCTTTGCACAGTCATTCTCTCAAACAGCTTCACCTGGAATGCTTTTCCAACTATCTTGAAGGAGTTCATACATATGCTGAGCACTTGTTGGGTTGACTGATCCCAAACCATCTGAATTGGGTTGAGGCAGGGTCATTGTGAATGCCAGGTCATCTGATGCAGCACTCCATCACTCTCCTTCTTGGTCAAATAGCCCTTACACAGCCTGGAGGTGTGTTTTGGGTCATTGTCCTGTTGAAAAACAAATGATAGTCCCACGAAGCACAAACCAGATGGGATGGCGTATCGCTGCAGAATGTTGTGGTAGCCATGCAGGATAAGTGTGCTTTGAATTCTAAATAAATCACTGACAGTGTCACCAGCAAAGCACCCCCAAACCATCAGACCTCCTCCTCCATGCTTCACGGACATTGTCACGTCCGTCATATGAATCGGACTAAGGCGCAGCGCGGTAGCCGTACATTCTTTATTATATTAATGAACACTGAACAAACTAACCAAAATAACAAAAAGACACGTGAAGCTATACAAAATAAGTGCTGACAAGCAACTACACATAGACAAGAACCCACAAACACAAAAGGGAAAATGGCTACCTAAATATGATCCCCAATCAGAAACAACAATTAACATCTGTCTCTAATTAGGAACCATATCAGGCCAACATAGAAACACAATTCACCTAGCCTTACAAAACCCCTAGACATACAAGAAACCCAGACAATACAAAAACTAGCATACCCACCCTCATCACACCCTGACCTAACCAAAAATAAAGAGAACAGAGATATCTAAAGTCAGAGCGTGGCAGACATCCAGACATCATCTGTTCAGCTACTCTGAGGCTCACAATGACATGGCAGTCAAGTCTCTTCTTATTATTTGTGTCTTTAGTTGTGGTTCCTTTGCAGCAATTCAACCATGAATGCCTGCATCACGTAGTCTCCTATGAACAGTTGATGCTGAGATGTGTCTGTTATTTGAACTCTGTGAAACACTTATTTGGGCTGAAATCTGAGGTGCAGTTAACTCTAATTAAATTATCCTGTGCAGTAGAGGAAACTCTGGTTCTTCCTTTCTTGTGGCGGTCCTCATGAGAGACAGTTTCATCATAGCGCTTGATGGTTTTTGCGACTGCACTTGAAGATTGATTGTCCTTCATGTCAGGATCCGCACCTTTTTAAAATTTTCACTGAAAATGACATACCAAAATCTAACTGCCTGAAGCAAGGATATGCATATTCTTGACACCATTTGAACAGAAACACTTTGAAAGTTGTGGAAATGTGAAATGAATGTAAGAGAATATAGCACAATAGATCTGGTAAAAGATAATACAAAGAAAAAAACTTCTGTTTTTTTGAATTTTTTAACCATCATCTTTGAAAGTCAAGAGAAAGGCCATAATGTATTATTCCAGCCCAGGTGCAATTTAGATTTTGGCCTCTAGCTAGCAGCAGTGTATATGCAAAGTTTTAGACTGATACAATGAACCATTGCATTTATGTTCAAACTTTTCTATCAAGACTGCCTAATTTGTTTATTAATTACTTTTCATGATCAAAATTGTGCATTCTCCTCAAACAATAGCATGGTATTTTTTCACTGTAATAGCTACTGTTAATGGGACAGTGCAGTTCGATTAATAAGCTTTATGCCAATATTAGATACAGTGGGGAGAACAAGTATTGATACACTACTGATTTTGCAGGTTTTCCGACTTACAAAGCATGTAGAGGTCTGTCATTTTTTATCATAGGTACACTTCAACTGTGAGAGACGGAATCTAAAACAAAAATCCAGAAAATCACATTGTATGATTTTTAAGTAATTAATTTGCATTTTATTGCATGACATAACTATTTGATACATCAGAAAAGCAGAACTTAATATTTGGTACAAAAACCTTTGTTTGCAATTACAGAGATCATACGTTTCCTGTAGTTCTTGACCAGGTTTGCACACACTGCAGCAGGGATTTTGGCCCACTCCTCCATAAAGACCTTCTCCAGATCCTTCAGGTTTCAGGGCTGTCGCTGGGCAATACAGACTTTCAGCTCCCTCCAAATATGTTCTATTGGGTTCAGGTCTGGAGACTGGCTAGGCCACTCCAGGACCTTGAGATGCTTCTTACGGAGCCACTCCTTATTTGCCCTGGCTGTGTGTTTCGGGTCGTTGTATGCTGGAAGACCCAGCCACGACCAATCTTCAATGCTCTTACTGAGGGCCAAAATCTCGCGATACATGGCTCCATCCATCCTCCCCCTATACGGTGCAGTCGTCCTGTCCCCTTTGCAGAAAAGCATCCACAAAGAATGATGTTTCCACCTCCATGCTTCACAGTTGGGATGGTATTCTTGGGGTTGTACTCATCATTCTTCTTCCTCCAAACACGGCGAGTGGAGTTTAGACCAAAAAGCTATATTTTTTGACTCATCAGACCACATGACCTTCTCCCATTCCTCCTCTGGATCATCCAGATGGTCATTGGCAAACTTCAGACGGGCCTGGACATGTGCTGGCTTGAGCAGGGGGACCTTGCGTGCGCTGCAGGATTTTAATCCATGACGGCGTAGTGTGTTGCTAATGGTTTTCTTTGAGACTGTGGTCCCAGCTCTCTTCAGGTCATTGACCAGGTCCTGCCGTGTAGTTCTGGGCTGATCCCTCACCTTCCTCATGATCATTGGTGCCCCATGAGGTGAGATCTTGCATGGAGCCCCAGACCGAGGGTGATTGACCGTCATCTTGAACTTCTTCCATTTTCTAATAATTGCGCCAACAGTTGTTGCCTTCTCACTAAGCTGCTTGCCTATTGTTCTGTAGCCCATCCCAGCCTTGTGCAGGTCTATAATTTAACCCTGATGTCCTTACACAGCTCTCTGGTCTTGGCCATTGTTGAGAGGTTGGAGTCTGTTTGATTGAGTGTGTGGACAGGTGTTTTTTATACAGGTAACGAGTTCAAACAGGTGCAGTTAATACAGGTAATGAGTGGAGAACAGGAGGGATTCTTAAAGAAAAACTAACAGGTCTGTGAGAGCTGGAATGCTTATAGGTTGGTAGGTGATCTAATACTTATGTATTTATGCAATAAAATGCAAATGAATTACTTATTTCTGGAATTTTGTTTTAGATTCTGTCTCTCACAGTTGAAGTGTACCTATGATAAAAATTACAGACCTCTACATGCTTTGTAAGTTGAAAAACCTGCAAAATCGGCAGTGTATCAAATAGTTGTTCTCCCCACTGTATGTCTATGTCCTGGGAAATGTTCTTGTTACTTACAACCTCATGCTAATCGCATTAGCCTACGTTAGCTCAACCCTCCCGTGGACAGGACACCAATCCCGAAGAAGTTAACAAGATTTTGAGCTTTCTGCCAATATCAGATATGTCTATGTCCTGGGAAATTGCCTTGTTACTTACAACCTCATGCAAATTGCATTAGCATACGTTAGCTCAACCATCCCGCGGGGACCCACCGATCCTGTAATGTTAAAGTAATGATGGATTGTCATTTATCTTTGCTTATTTGAGCTGTTCTTGCCATAATATAGATTTGGTCTTTTACCAAACAGGGCTATCTTCTGTATACCACCTCTACCGTGTCACAACACAACTGGCGTGCTCAAATGCATTAAGAAGAAAATTAATTCCACAAATTAACTTGATAATTAAAATGCATTCCAGGTGACTATGTCATGAAGCTGGTTGAGAGAATGCCAAGAGTGTTCAAAGCTGTCACACTTTTATGGCTACTACATGATTCCAGATGTGTTATTTCATAGTTTTGATGTCTTCACTATTATTCTACAATGTTGAAAATAGTAAAAATAAAGAAAAACCCTTGAATGTGTAGGTGTGTCCAAACTTTTGACTGGTACTGTATATTTTTCCATGAGCTGCACTTGATACTGCTGGGACAGGCCTGTGGTGTTGTGCTGCCTGTCCAGCGTCGATTAATAAACCTTAATCTGTCCATAGCAAGGGACTGGGTTCTCTGTGATACGCAATGTCTGTGGAGTAGGAGGTCGGGGGGTTGGGCTGAAAGTCGACAGCCTGTCAACTCAGAGATTCAGGGTTAGAATCATAGGTGAAGGAAGGCAAGTCTGGGCAGTTTGGGCCGACTCTCTTTGGATCTCACCCCCTCTTGACTTCTCTGTACTTCTACTTTTATTTTCACTCAGTGTGTAGTTTCTCTGTTCTGTTCCTTTTTGCCTTTATTTTTCCTGAGGGTTCCCTCCTGGGCAGTCAGGTACGGTATGAACGAGATTGCAATCATGTGTATCTCAGCTCAGTGATTTCTGGGTAAACTTAAACTGTCTGTCATAACAAACTGTCGCTATAATACACGCATGAGTAAGCATGAAAACTTGTCACTTCTACTAAAATCCAGGGAATGTGTTGTATATGGCCAGGGAATATACTACTTTAAGGAAAATAGCTCACATACAGTGCCTTGTGAAGGTATTCGCCCTCATTGGCATTTTTCCTATTTTGTTGCCTTACAACCTGGAATTAAAATCGATTTTTGAGGGGTTTGAATCCTTTGATTTACAAAACATGCCTACCACTTTGAAGAAGAAAAATATGTTTTATTGTGAAATAAACATAAATAAGACACAAAAAAAGAAATCTTGAGCGTGCATAACTATTCACCCCCCCAAAGTCAATACTTTGTAGAGCCACCTTCTGCAGCAATTTCAGCTGCATGTCTCTTGGGTTATGTCTCTATAAGCTTGGCACATCTAGTCACTGGGATGTATGCCCATTCTTCAAGGCAAAACTGCTCCAGCTCCTTCAAGTTGGATGGGTTCCGCTGGTGTAAGGCAATCTTTAAGTCATACAACAGATTCTCAATTTGACGAGGCAATTGTAAGACATTTAATGTTTCCCCTTAAACCACTCAAGGGTTGCTTTAGCAGTATGTTTAGGGTCATTGTCTTGCTGGAAGGTCAAGAATTTCCCTGTATTTAGCGTCATCCATTATTCCTTCAATTCTGACCAGTTTCCCAGTCCCTGCCGATGGACTAACATCCCCACAATATGATGCTGCCACCGCTATGCTTCACTGTGGGGATGCTGTTCTCAGGGCGAAGAGAGGTTTGCTTCAGACATAGCGTTTTCCTTGATTGCCAAAAAGCTCAATTTTCACCAAAGTACCTTCTTCCATATGTTTGGGGAGTCTACCACATGCCTTTTGGCGAACACCAAAAGTGTTTGCTGATCTTTTTTCTTTAAGCAATAGCTTTTTTTCTGGCCCCTCTTTACATAAAGCCCAGCTCTGTGGAGTGTACGGCTTAAAGTGGTCCTATGGACAGATACTCCAGTCTTCACTGTGGAGCTTTGCAGCTCCTTCAGGGTAATCTTTGGTCTCTTTGTTGCCTCTCTGATTGATGCCATCCTTGCCTATGAGTTTTGGTGGGCGGCCCTCTCATGTCAGGTTTGTTGTGGTGCCATATTCTTTCCATTTTTGAATAATGGATTTAATGGTGCTCCGTGGGATGTTCAAAGTTTAGAATATTGTTTTAGAACCCAACCCTGATCTGTACTTCTCCACAACTTTGTCCCTGACCTGTTTGGAGAGCCCCTTTGGTCTTCATTGTTATGCAGGTGAATGAGGACCCAAAAGCGACTTGGCGAAAACAGAGTCTTTAATCCAGTAAAGTAAATCTACAATCATAAAGCATAATTCCACTCGTAATGACGAGAACAGACTGGAGACTCGATCATGAACTGCAGGTTGCCTCGGGAAGGCACTTGAACGTAGCAGACTCAGACACCTGCTCACCACGCAGCATCTGAGGGAAACACGACACGACAGGGCGATACACAGACACAGCACGGTGAACAATAGACAAGGATCCGACAGGGCAGAAACGGAAAACAAGGGGAGAAATAGGGACTCTAATCAGGGAAAAAGATAGGGAACAGGTGTGGGAAGACTAAATGATTGATTAGGGGAATAGGAACAGCTGGGAGCAGGAACGGAACGATAGAGAGAAGAGAGAGAGGAAGGGAGAGAGAAAAAGGGGAACGAACCTAAAAAGACCAGCAGGGGGAAAACGAACAGAGGGAAAAGCAAAATGACAAGACAATATAAGACAAAACATGACAGTACCCCCCCACTCACCGAGCGCCTCCTGGCGCACTCGAGGAGGAATCCTGGCGGCAACGGAGGAAATCATCAATAAGTGAACGGTCCAGCACGTCCCGAGACGGAACCCAACTCCTCTCCTCAGGATCGTAACCCTCCCAATCCACTAAGTATTGGTGACCCCGTCCCCGAGAACGCATGTCCATGATCCTACGTACCTTGTAAATAGGTGCGCTCTCGACAAGGACGGGAGGGGGGAGGGAAGACGAACGGGGGTGCGAAGAAAGGGCTTGACACAGGAGACATGGAAGACAGGATGGACGCGACGAAGATGTCGCGGAAGAAGCAGTCGCACAGCGACAGGATTGACGACCTGGGAGACACGGAACGGACCAATGAACCGCGGAGTCAACTTACGAGAAGCTGTTGTAAGAGGAAGGTTGCGAGTGGAAAGCCACACTCTCTGGCCGCAACAATACCTTGGACTCTTAATCCTACGTTTATTGGCGGCTCTCACAGTCTGTGCCCTGTAACGGCAAAGTGCAGACCTCACCCTCCTCCAGGTGCGCTCACAACGTTGGACAAACGCTTGAGCGGAGGGAACGCTGGACTCGGCAAGCTGGGATGAGAACAGAGGAGGCTGGTAACCCAGACTACTCTGAAACGGAGATAACCCGGTAGCAGACGAAGGAAGCGAGTTGTGAGCGTATTCTGCCCAGGGGAGCTGTTCTGCCCAAGACGCAGGGTTTCTGAAAGAAAGGCTGCGTAGTATGCGACCAATCGTCTGATTGGCCCTCTCTGCTTGACCGTTAGACTGGGGATGAAACCCGGAAGAGAGACTGACGGACGCACCAATCAAACGACAGAACTCCCTCCAAAACTGTGACGTGAATTGCGGGCCTCTGTCTGAAACGGCGTCTAACGGGAGGCCATGAATTCTGAACACATTCTCGATGATGATTTGTGCCGTCTCCTTAGCGGAAGGAAGTTTAGCGAGGGGAATGAAATGTGCCGCCTTAGAGAACCTATCGACAACCGTAAGAATCACAGTCTTCCCCGCAGACAAAGGCAGACCGGTAATGAAGTCTAGGGCGATGTGAGACCATGGTCGAGAAGGAATGGGGAGCGGTCTGAGACGACCGGCAGGAGGAGAGTTACCTGACTTAGTCTGCGCGCAGTCCGAACAAGCAGCCACGAAACGGCGCGTGTCACGCTCCTGAGTCGGCCACCAAAAGCGCTGGCGAATAGACGCAAGAGTGCCTCGAACACCGGGATGACCAGCTAACTTGGCAGAGTGAGCCCACTGAAGAACAGCCAGACGAGTGGAAACAGGAACGAAAAGGAGGTTACTAGGACAAGCGCGCGGCGACGCAGTGTGCGTGAGTGCTTGCTTAACCTGTCTTTCAATTCCCCAGACTGTCAACCCGACAACACGCCCATAAGGAAGAATCCCCTCGGGATCAGTAGAAGCCACAGAAGAACTAAACAGACGGGATAAGGCATCAGGCTTGGTGTTTTTGCTACCCGGACGGTAAGAAATCACAAACTCGAAACGAGCGAAAAACAACGCCCAACGAGCTTGACGGGCATTAAGTCGTTTGGCAGAACGGATGTACTCAAGGTTCTTATGGTCTGTCCAAACGACAAAAGGAACGGTCGCCCCCTCCAACCACTGTCGCCATTCGCCTAGGGCTAAGCGGATGGCGAGCAGTTCACGGTTACCCACATCATAGTTGCGCTCAGATGGCGACAGGCGATGAGAAAAATAAGCGCAAGGATGAACCTTATCGTCAGACTGGAAGCGCTGGGATAGAATGGCTCCCACGCCTACCTCTGAAGCGTCAACCTCGACAATGAATTGTCTAGTGACGTCAGGAGTAACGAGGATAGGAGCGGACGTAAAACGTTTTTAGAAGATCAAAAGCTCCCTGGGCGGAACCGGACCACTTAAAACACGTCTTGACAGAAGTAAGAGCTGTGAGAGGGGCAGCAACTTGACCGAAATTACGAATGAAACGCCGATAGAAATTAGCGAAACCTAGAAAGCGCTGCAACTCGACACGTGACCTTGGAACGGGCCAATCACTGACAGCTTGGACCTTAGCGGAATCCATCTGAATGCC
The DNA here is from genome assembly GCF_021184085.1 of Oncorhynchus gorbuscha. Classification (NCBI taxonomy): domain Eukaryota; kingdom Metazoa; phylum Chordata; class Actinopteri; order Salmoniformes; family Salmonidae; genus Oncorhynchus; species Oncorhynchus gorbuscha. The sequence continues at coordinate 37,298,215 of NC_060191.1, read as the reverse complement.
TTCAGCGGAAATAACGGAACCGAGAAAAGTAACGGAGGAGACATGAAAAGAGCACTTCTCAGCCTTCACGTAGAGACAATTCTCTAAAAGGCGCTGGAGAACACGTCGAACGTGCTGAACATGAATCTCGAGTGACGGTGAAAAAATCAGGATATCGTCAAGGTAGACAAAAACAAAGATGTTCAGCATGTCTCTCAGAACATCATTAACTAATGCCTGAAAAACAGCTGGCGCATTGGCGAGACCAAACGGCAGAACCCGGTACTCAAAATGCCCTAACGGAGTGTTAAACGCCGTTTTCCACTCGTCCCCCTCTCTGATGCGCACGAGATGGTAAGCGTTACGAAGGTCCAACTTAGTAAAGCACCTGGCTCCCTGCAGAATCTCGAAGGCTGATGACATAAGGGGAAGCGGATAACGATTCTTAACCGTTATGTCATTCAGCCCTCGATAATCCACGCAGGGGCGTAGAGTACCGTCCTTTTTCTTAACAAAAAAAAACCCCGCCCCGGCCGGAGAGGAAGAAGGCACTATGGTACCGGCGTCAAGAGACACAGACAAATAATCCTCGAGAGCCTTACGTTCGGGAGCCGACAGAGAGTATAGTCTACCCCGAGGAGGAGTGGTCCCCGGAAGGAGATCAATACTACAATCATACGACCGGTGAGGAGGAAGGGAGTTGGCTCGGGACCGACTGAAGACCGTGCGCAGATCATGATATTCCTCCGGCACTCCTGTCAAATCGCCAGGTTCCTCCTGAGAAGTGGGGACAGAAGAAATGGGAGGGATGGCAGACATTAAACACTTCACATGACAAGAAACGTTCCAGGATAGGATAGAATTACTAGACCAATTAATAGAAGGATTATGACATACTAGCCAGGGATGACCCAAAACAACAGGTGTAAAAGGTGAACGAAAAATCAAAAAAGAAATAGTCTCACTGTGGTTACCAGATACTGTGAGGGTTAAAGGTAGTGTCTCAAATCTGATACTGGGAAGATGACTACCATCTAAGGCGAACATGGGCGTAGGCTTGTCTAACTGTCTGAAAGGAATGTCATGTTTCCGAGCCCATGCTTCGTCCATGAAACAACCCTCAGCCCCAGAGTCTATCAAGGCACTGCATGTAGCACCCGAACCGGTCCAGCGTAGATGGACCGACATAGTAGTACAGGATCTAGATGGAGAGACCTGAGTAGTAGCGCTCACCAGTAGCCCTCCGCTTACTGATGAGCTCTGGCCTTTACTGGACATGAATTGACAAAATGTCCATCAAATCCGCAATAGAGGCACAGGCGGTTGGTGATCCTCCGTTCCCTCTCCTTAGTCGAGATGCGAATACCTCCCAGCTGCATGGGCTCAGTCTCTGAGCCAGAGGAGGGAGATGGTTGCGATGCGGAGCAGGGAAACACCGTTGACGCGAGCTCTCTTCCACGAGCTTGGTGACGAAGATCTACCCGTCGTTCTATGCGGATGGCGAGAGCAATCAAAGAGTCCACACTGGAAGGAACCTCCCGAGAGAGAATCTCATCTTTGACCACTGCGTGGAGTCCCTCCAGAAAACGAGCGAGCAGCGCCGGCTCGTTCCAGTCACTAGAGGCAGCAAGAGTGCGAAACTCTATAGAGTAATCCGTTATGGATCGATCACCTTGGCATAGGGAATCCAGGGCCCTAGAAGCCTCCCTACCAAAAACTGAACGGTCAAAAACCCGAATCATCTCCTCTTTAAAGTTCTGGTAATTGTTTGAACAATCAGCCCTTGCCTCCCAGATAGCTGTGCCCCACTCTCGAGCCCGGCCAGTAAGGAGTGAAATGACGTAAGCAACCCGAGCTCTCTCTCTAGAGTATGTGTTGGGTTGGAGAGAGAACACAATATCACACTGGGTGAGAAAGGAGCGGCACTCCGTGGGCTGCCCGGAGTAGCAAGGTGGGTTATGAACCCTAGGTTCCGGAGGCTCGGCAGGCCAGGAAGTAACAGGTGGCACGAGACGAAGACTCTGGAACTGTCCAGAGAGGTCGGAAACCTGAGCGGCCAGGTTCTCCACGGCATGGCGAGCAGCAGACAATTCCTGCTCGTATCTGCCGAGCATGGCTCCTTGGATCTCGACGGCAGTGTTACGAGCGTCTGTAGTCGCTGGGTCCATACTATGGTCGGATCCTTCTGTTATGCAGGTGAATGAGGACCCAAAAGCGACTTGGCGAAAACAGAGTCTTTAATCCAGTAAAGTAAATCTACAATCATAAAGCATAATTCCACTCGTAATGACGAGAACAGACTGGAGACTCGATCATGAACTGCAGGTTGCCTCGGGAAGGCACTTGAACGTAGCAGACTCAGACACCTGCTCACCACGCAGCATCTGAGGGAAACACGACACGACAGGGCGATACACAGACACAGCACGGTGAACAATAGACAAGGATCCGACAGGGCAGAAACGGAAAACAAGGGGAGAAATAGGGACTCTAATCAGGGAAAAAGATAGGGAACAGGTGTGGGAAGACTAAATGGTTGATTAGGGGAATAGGAACAGCTGGGAGCAGGAACGGAACGATAGAGAGAAGAGAGAGAGGAAGGGAGAGAGAAAAAGGGGAACGAACCTAAAAAGACCAGCAGGGGGAAAACGAACAGAGGGAAAAGCAAAATGACAAGACAATATAAGACAAAACATGACATTCATGGTGCAGCTTGCCAGGTGGTGCCCCTTGCTTAGTGGTGTTGCAGACTCTGGGGCCTTTCAGAACAGGTGTATATATACTGAGATCATGTGACAATCATGTGAAACTTAGATGTTATAAAAAATGTTATTTTTTTCTTTTCACTTCACCAATTTGGACTATTTTGTGTATGTCCATTACATAAAATAAAATAAAAATATTTCAGTTACAGGTTCTTAAAGTTTGCTTTGTGTAGTGTTCCCCACTCAGAGTCCTCTATTAAATAAGACATGACGCCACGGTCTTAGTGACAACAGACCTCCTAGACAAGAGGGGGAGATTTCTTGGGGTGAAATAGTTTTATACATTGCTGCTACTGTCACTCAGCAATTACTCACTTCAAACTGGACGCGAAGGATATACTACTTTCTCGGGAACGGGCCCAAATTCCTGTCATTTGCGTGAAAATATAGAGAAAAGGGGGGCGGAAGTCGGGCTGCCTTCTGAGAATTCGTAGGCGAGTTAATAAACTTCCTCTACCATCAGTCTTATTAGCCAATGTGCAATCTTTGAATAACAAAATAGATGAGTTCTGCTCAAGGATATCCTACCAATGGGACATTAAAAACTGTTAATATCTTATGTTTCACCAAGTCTTGGCTGAATGAAAACATACAGCTGGTGGGGTTTTTGGTCCATCGGAAAGATGGAACAGCTGCCTCTGATAAGACAAGGGGTGGCTGTCTGTGTCTATTTGTAAATAACAGCTTGTGCACAAAATATAATATTAAGAAAGTCTCAAGGGTTTGCTCGCCTAAGGTAGAGTATCTCATGATAAGCTGGAGACCACACTATTTACCAAGAGAGTTGTTATCTATATTTCCCGTAGCTGTCTATTTACCACCACAAACCGATGCTGCCACTAAAACGGCACTCAACGAGCTGTATAGGGCCATAAGCAAACAAGAAAATGATCATCCAGAGGCGGCGCTTTTAGTGGCCCCGGACTTAATGACGGGAAACTTAAATCCATTTTACCTCATTTACTACCAGCATGTTAAATGTGCAACCAAAGGGGAAAAAACAAGACCACCTTAACACCACACACAGAGATGCATACAAAGCTCTCCCTCGCCCTACATTTGGCAAATCTGACCGTAATTCTATCCTCCTGATTCCTGTTTACAAGCGAAAACTAAAGCAGGAAGTACCAGTGACAAGCTCAATACGGAAGTGGTCAGAAGACGCAGATGCTATGCTACAGGACTGTTTTGTAACACAGACTGGAATATGTTCCGTGATTCTTCCGATGGCATTGAGGAGTACACCACATCAGTCACTGACTTCATCAAGTGCATCGATGATGTCATCCCCAATCTGACTGTACGTACATACCACAACCAGAAGCCATGGATTACAGGCAACATCCACACTGAGCTAAAGGGTAGAGCTGACACTTTCTAGGAACGGGACTCTAACCCAGAAGATCATAAGAAATCCCGCTATGCCCTCCGACAAACCACCAAACAGGCAAAGCGTCAATACTACACCGGCTTCGATGCTCGTCGAATGTGGCAGGGCTTGCAAACTATTACGGACTTCAAAGGGAAGCACAGCCGCAAGCTGCCCAGTGACACGAGCCTACCAGACAATCTAAATAACTCCAATGCTCGCTTCGAGGCAAGCAACACTGAATTGCATGAGAGCATTAGCTGTTCCGGACGACTGTGTGATCACTCTCACCACAGCTAACGTGAGTAAGACCTTTAAACAGGTCAACATTCAAAAGGCAGCAGGGCCAAACGAATTACCAGGATGTGTACTCTGAGCATGCACTGACCAAATTCCAAGAGTCTTCACTGACATTTTCTGTGTCGTTAGGGCGGCAGGTAGCCTAGTGGTTAGAGCGTTGTGCCAGTAACCGAAAGGTTGCTGGATCACATCCAAGCTAACAATGTAAAAATCTGTCGTTCTGCCTCTGAGCAAGGCAGTTAACCCACTCTTCCCCGTAGACCGTCATTGTAAACAAGAAATAGTTCTTAACTGACTTGCCTAGTTAAATAAAGTTTTCATTTTTTATTGGTTTAGCTTAATACCAACATGTTTCAAGCAGACCACCATAGTCCCTGTTCCCACTAAAACCAATTTCGTCTGTCTAAATGACTACTGACTACTCACGTCTGTAACATTGAAGTGCTTTGAAAGGATAGTCATGGCTCACATCAACACCATTATCCCAGAAATCCTAGACCCACTCCAATTTGCATACCGTCCCAACAGATCCATATATGATGCAATCTCTATTGCACTCCACACTGCCCTTTTCCACCTGGAAAAAAAGGAACACCTACGTGAGAATGCTATTCATTGACTACAGCTCAGCGTTCAACACCATAGTGCCCTCAAAGTTCATCACTTAGCTAAGGACCCAGGGACTAAACACCCACCTCTGCAACTGGCAGGCTGCCCCCCGGTGGAATGGGTAGGTAACAACACGTATGCCACGCTGATCCTCATCACAGGGGCCCATCAGGGGTGCGTGCTCAGTCCCCTCCTGTACTCCCTGTTCACCCATGACTGCATGGCCAAGCACAACTCCAACACCATCATTTAATTTGCCGACAACACAACAGTGGTAGGCATAATCACTGACAACAGTAAGACAACCTATAGGGAAGTGTGGTGCCAGGGTAACAACATCTCCCTTAATGTGATCAAGATAACGGAGATGATTGTGGACTAAAGAAAAAGGAGAACCGAGCACACACCCATTCTCGTCGATTTGGCTGTAGCGGAGCAGGTTGAGAGCTTCAAGTTCTTTGGTGTCCACATCACCAACAAACTATCATGGTCCAAACACACCAAGACAGCCATGAAGAGGGCACGACAATGCATATTCCCCCTCAGGAGACTGAAAAGATTTGGCATTGGGTCTTCAGATCCTCAAAACGTTCTACAGCTGCCCCATCGAGAGCATCATGACTGGTTGCATAACTTTCTGGTATGGCCACTGCTCGGCTTCTGACCGCAAGGCACTTCAGAGGGTAATGCGCACGGCCTAGTATATTACTGGGGCCAAGCTTCCTGCCATCCAGGACCTCTATACCAGGCAGTGTCAGAGGAAGGCCCAAAAAATTACCAAGGACTCCAGTCACCCTAGTCATAGACTGTTCTCTCTGCTACCGCAAGTCTAGTTCCAAAAGCCTTCTTAACAGCTTCTACCCCCAAGCCATAAGACTATTGAACAGTTAATTAGATGGCTACCCGGACTATTTGCATTGTCCCCAGCCCACCCCTCCTTTTTACACTGCTGCTACTCTCTGTTTATTAACCATGCATAGTCACTTTACCTCTACCTACATGGACATATGACCTCAATTACCTGGACTAACCAGTGCCCTCGCACATTGACTCTGTACCGGAACCCCCTGTATGTAGCCTCGCTACTGTTCATTTACTGTTGCTCCTTAATTATTTGTTGTATTTGCATTTTTATTTTTTTCTAAAAACTGTACTGTTGGTTAAGGACTTGTAACTAAGCATTTCACTGTTAGGTTCAAACCTGTTGTATTCAGCACATGTGACAAATAACATTTGATTGATTGATTGATTTTAGAGGCCATTCAATACAATGCTCATAATTTAAACAAAAGCAGTTTAGGTAAAAAGAGATTGGAGTAATAAAGGAAATAACAGGACAGGGTAGATGGTAATGGAAACTGTACCTTAGAGGCACAAAATAGATTACAGGAAGAAAAAAATTGGAGGAACTTATTCAAGAACGATCAGGTACAAAATGATTACTAAAATAAAGCGAATTGGATGGACATTTTACATTTTTCTTGAATCTTCAACATAGAAATGCTACCAAAAGGAATTCACAGAATTTACAGTCATCCATGATTCACCAAGTTATATTTTATTTTCAGTGTCCTGCCTCTCCAATGAATGATGATTTTAACTGTAAGGATTTTCTTTACTAATAATAATAATAATGTAAAATTAAACACATGTACATAAAAACCTGTGTGAAGGCCAACTTACAGAGGAGGAACTTCTTGAGGCAATTAAATATTTTCAGTCTGGGAAAAACACCCGGGCTTGATGGTATACCAGTAGAGGTACTGTACTGTATATCAGACCTTTTTTGATGTCCTAAAATATTAATTATTAGCATGTTTTAATTACTCCTATAAAAATAGTAGACTTTCAGGTACTCAACAAGAAGGTCTGAATTCATTACTACTGAAACAGGACCCAGGGGAAAAGTATAAAGATCCAGTCCATTTAAAAAAACTGGAGGCCTCTTACACTTCAATGTTGTGATGTGAAAAATCCTGGCGAAATGCGCAGCACATAGAATAAACAAGGTTTCACCAGATATTGTTCATCCTGATCAGACAGGTTTTTTACATAGACAATATATTGGAGACAATATACAACAATTACCTGAAACAATTGAAGATTATGAATCATCGAAGATACCAGGCTTGATCTTCATAGCAGATTTTGAAAAGGAATTTGATAAATAATGACTAGAATGTATATATAAATATCTGGACTACTTTAATTAGAGTGAAGTTCTGTACAGCAACCCTAGGGGTAAAATAGTAAATAAAGGTTACTTCTCAGAAAGTATTGAGGTTTTAAGAGGAGTAAAACAAGGCTGTCCGTTGTCTAGATATTAAATTAGATCCAACAAGAACATCAAAGGGCTAGGAAAGTGTCAATTTGTGTCTGTAATTTGGATCTCTGTCTCATTGAAGATCTTGATCACTTTTCTAGCCTCTCTCGACTAAAACCTAATTATAACAAGTGTACCATATTAGGTATTGGATCGTTAATAAGGACCTTTTTTCAATGTTTGCCTAAAATGACATACCCAAATCTAACTGCCTGTCGCTCAGGACCTGAAGCAAGGATATGCATAGTCTTGATACCATTTGAAAAGAAAAACTTTGAAGTTTGTGGAAATGTGAAATGAATGTAGGATAATATAACACATTAGATCTGGTAAAAGATCATACAAAGTAAAAACATACGTTTATTTATTATTTTTTTGTACCTTCATCTTTGAAATGCAAGAGAAAGGCCGTAATGTATTATTCCAGCACATCTGCAATTTAGATTTTGGACACTAGATGGCAGCAGTGTATGTTCAAAGTTTTAGACTGGTTCAACGAACCATTGCATGTGTGCCGCATGTGCATATGTGTCTCATGTGCCTCATTGGTTTATTAATACATTTTCAAGTTCATAATTGTGCACTCTCCTCAAACAATAGCATGATATTCTTTCACTGCAATAGCTATATTAAATTGGACAGTGCAGTTAGATTAACAAGAATTGAAGCTTTCTGCCCATATCAGATATGTCAATTTTCTTGTTACTTACAACCTCATGCTAATTACATTAGCCTACGTTTGCTCAACCGTCTCACGGGGGTGGAGAGACAGAATCACGAGATAATTTATTCTAGTGTTGCCCCTATGTAGCTTGTTTCTAGTCACAGGTTTAGGAATGGTTGGTTAAAAAAAATCACAACATTGACTTAAAATGAACCTTCTAAATAGCAGTGTCGGGTGATTTGGAAAGCCATAGTAAATAAGTCAATCAATAAAAATAATACTCGTAGGACAGGTTTTCATCTTTATCTCATAGTCTGTGGATACTATGTGAATAGAAAGTTTCAAAATTCATATAAAACATCACAACACAATTGTATAATATATCACAGATGGGAACCAAACGAGGGTGATCTATGGTGATAGGTGGAATGGGCTGAGAGTGGCTGAGGGGTGCGATTGAGAGCTTATGTTCGGTAATGTAATATTGTTATGTGATTGCTGTATACAAAAGTACCACATACGTAAAATGTATATGTCAAATGTACACTACCGTTCAAAAGTTTGGGTTCACTTAGAAATGTCCTTGTTTTTGAAAGAAAAGCACATTTTTTTGCCCATTAAAATAACACCAAATTGATCAGAAATACAGTATAGACGTTGTTAATGTTGTAAATGACTATTGTAGCTGGAAACGGCAGATTTTTTATGGAATATCTACTGGGCGTACAAAGGCCCATTATCAGCATCCATCACTCCTGTGTTCCAGTGGCACATTTTGTTAGCTAATCCAAGTTTATCATTTAAAAGGCTAATTGATCATTAGAAAACCCTTTTGCAATTATGTTAGCACAGCTGAAAACTGTTGATCTGATTAAAGAAGCAATAAGACTGGCCTTCTTTAGACTAGTTGAGCATCTGGAGCATCAGCATTTGTGGGTTAGATTACAGGCTCAAAATGGCCTGAAAGAACTTTCTTCTGAAACTCGTCAGTCTATTCTTGTTCTAAGAAAATAAGGCTTTTCCATGTGAGAAATTGCCAAAAAACTGAAGATCTTGTACAACGCTGTGTACTACTCCCTTCACAGAACAGCACAAACTGGCACTAACCAGAATAGAAAGAGCAGTGGGAGGCCCAGGTGCACAACTGAACAAGAGGACAAGTACATTAGAGTGTCTAGTTTGAGAAATGCTGGCCTTCTAGGCAGACTTGCAATGAAAAAGCCATATATCAGACTGGCCAATAAAAATAAAAGATTTAGATGGGCAAAATAACACAGACTCTGGACAGAGGAACTCTGCCTTGAAGGCCAGAATCCCGGAGTCGCCTCTTAACTGTTGACATTGAGACTGGTGTTTTGTGGGTACTATTTAATGAAGCTGACAGTTGAGGACTTGTGAGGTGTCTGTTTCTCAAACTAGACACTCTAATGCCCTTTCCTTTCCTTCAAAGAAAAGGACATCTCTAAGTGAACTTAGAACTTTTGAACGGTAGTGTATGTCTATGTAGCGGAAAAGCTGTAAAAACTTTAAAAAGATTTGTGTCCTCCGAAAATGGGTGGTGGTGGTGAATGGGTTAAAAAATGTTTTTGTAATAATATATTTTTTTAAAGACGATGCCACCGAGCCTAGGGCCAACTCGTTCAAACAAAGCTCATAGGTCATTTTGCAAGCGAACAGCTCTGTCATTTACATTTACATTTAAGTCATTTAGCAGACACTCTTATCCAGAGCGACTAAGGTGCAGTAAAGTATGTATGTTTGTACCTTTGCACCCTCAGTGGTTGCAATACAACCTGTATTTAGAAACTGAGGTATACTCAATGACTTTATTGGCCATGTCTGATTATCCAGTCTAGAGTATTAAAAAGGACTATGAGGCATTGAAGGTCACGGAAGCCAGAATCATGCAAAATCAATTTTAACATGTTGCATCACATCTTTCAACCATTCAAAATATTTCTTTCTTCTTCTTTTCCCCCTCGCTGTCTCTCCCTTCAAAGTCCATATAATCGCTTACGTGTGAAAGAAAATGTCCGCTCATCTTCTGAGATACAGAAAAAGTAGGCTATACTTCAAATTAAATGTATAATATCAGACTGTGTGATTTATTTATGTATAACTATTGCTCCCGAAAACATGTGCAAAACGATTCATTTAGTTTGTGTCACAGAAAAGAGTTCGGTCTCTACTTATGACCTTTATTTCACACCTTTTTCAAGCTACTCAATTAGGGACTCATTATACCTTATTACAATAATGCCAGGTACTGGACAATAGTCTAATGCAAGCTGTAATCTACCACTTTATGCCACTTGGACATTGCTTCAGTCAATGCAAAAATAAAATTTACACGATTATAATATCACTGATAATTGGTTTTAAAATGTTAAAATAACATTCACAGTTTTAAAGGAAATCTGATGGATATATTAAACTCTGACCGTCTCTGACAGATATCTAAATTAATCTGAGGTATTACAAGTCATTCACATCAGCTTAAGCTGTAGGACGAGTGGAAGCAATGTAATAAACAGACAGGGTTTCAAGGTGTGACAACTTTGTACAAAGTCACACTCCCAATTATAGAGGCTTCTGTCAAAAACAATTCACCTACAACAAGGGTGTTAGACAATAATGGACTACCTACAGAACACACACGTAGGTACCTACGGACGCAGGAAAACACACACACACACACACACACACACACACACACACACACACACACACACACACACACACACACACACACACACACACACACACACACACACACACACACACACACACACACACACACACACACACACACACACACACACACACACACACACACACAAAAAAAAACAAAGCATGTAATTGGAGGGTTTGGGGGAATTACAATGTCATAAAAGCAATGGTTCTTCTGCATAAAAAAGCAATCATTCTGCATAATTTCACATGATGAGAATCTCCTCCGGAGGCAGTAAGTATCTTAGGATGCAAATGAGCTGATCCAACCACAAATAGTAGAATTCAGACGATATCAATTACTTCTTCAATGTTTGCTTTTTAAGGCTTTTCACACGTTTGGTTTTTTAAGTTACTTCGCTGTGCACTCTATGGGGGTTGTCTAACTTATTTGCTACTTTGGGGAGGGTAGTGTGTTTTTTCCTAGGTTTACATACACCCTTTTGGAGGAGGTTTTACAATATCATTTCTTCCATCCTAGCCAGATGTCCTCTTCTGCTTACATGTGCCTCCTCTAGATCAAGGTGTTTTGGTACATCACTTGTGCACTACGCTTTTCCTCATGCTAATGCTAACTTTTATTATAAACTGGGTGGTTTGAACCCTGAATGCTGATTGGCTGACAGCCGTGTTATATTAGACCATATACCACGGGTATAATAAAAACATTTGTTTTTCCCTGCTCTAATTACGTTGGTAACCAGTTTATAATGGCAATGAGGCACCTTGTGGGTTTGTGGTATATGGTCAATATACCACGACTAAGGGCTGTGTCCAGGCACTCTGCTTTGCGTTGTGCATAAGAACAGCCTTTAGCCGTGGTATATTGGCCATATATCACACCCTCTCGGGCCTTATTGCTTAAATATCCGGGTGAGTATAGTCTACCAGTCTAACTGTCTATCTTTCCCTCTATCCACCATTCATAGTGACAATAGTGGTAGGTGGATCGTTTGTCCAGATCTGCAATAGGCTAACTAGCATCATACCACACATACAATCATTAAAAGCTGCACCCATGTTCAATATTTTTCCAGAGAGGCCACTTTTTGGGTCAGTTCAAAAAGCTCCCTTATTGATCTTGCTTAAGGACAATACAATTATCTAGACTAGCCTAAAACAGCACAATGACATGAATAATTCCATTATTGTTTTCAAATGAGTACCAAATTCTACTCTAGGCAGTGAAAATGTAACTTGAAAAAAACGGCACAAAATGACTGAGCATGTCAGTCTGGCTGCATTTTAAGTTCTGATACTGAGATGAGCTGTCTGTTGCGGATATCATTCTCCAAAATCACCCTGTAATAATGTGGCCACATACTGTATGCTTCCAGAAGATACAGTTATTCATGAAAGTTTAAAGGGAAAATCCATAACTAATAAGATGCGTGATTCTGTGTTGATCATATAGGAGGCAATACAATTACAATTCATGACAGGTCAGGCCCCCAATATGCTCATTAAAGTAATTATCTCCCAGTGATAGGATATCAATTTCCCAAGCCATAGTTATCAATTACCATGTGTTGCAGGGAACCAAAAACATCCCTCCTTTCACCACATACTGTAACACACGTCAAAAGCTTAACCTGAGTTTGTCACGACACTCTGCTGATGATGGGCTCCAGAGTGGCGCAGATGTATAAGGCACTGCATCTCAGTGCTCGGCATAACTACAGACCCAATTGTCCCAGTGTTGTCCGTGTTAGAGGCCTTAATTGCAAAATAAGAATTTGTTCTTAAATGACTTGCCTAGTTAAATAAAGATTTAAAAAATGTGTCATAGCAACAGTGTCCATCGCTCTATCCAGATCAGCCATAGATGACAGATAATCCCTGCCTTTCAAGCTGTCAGCTCTTGATTGGTTAAGCCTTGTTACCTGTCAGCCACTGCTGAAAAAGCGGTAGAGAGAGAATTGTTTTCACTAGGTAACGCCCCAGAAATGGAAGGGAATAACATTGTATTTCACTGCTGGAGCTAGGAACAAAAGCAAATCTACTTTGATTTCAACATATCGCATTTTACTTGACTTTTGCCACAATGGCCGTCTGAGGCACATCTTTCACTGCCCCCTCTGGCCTGTCCATGGTCTATCCTCCTCGCTCTCCGCGACTAATCTAATGCTCACAAAGAACCTCAGCTAAAGTTCACACGGCAAATCCTCTTTCAATTTGCGAATCTCTTTGATGTTATATGCAAAGAGCCCTGCTTTATCTGGCACATGCATGCTCCATCACAGCCAGGCTGAGCTCTTTCCTTTTAGTGATCATCCCTGACTCGCACATCCACACTGACAGCTCAGTATGGGCTCATGTATTACCCCAGGAACCACCCAGACACTGTCAAACTTGAACAAAAGCAAAGCCCGCAAAAATGAGACATGCATGGCCTAATTAACATCTAACGCCTTCAGCTCATGTCCTTTCCTATAGTGAGCTTGTGGCACCATTGTAGTTCTGTGCCTTTAATCTCCATGTACATTTTATATGTGAAAGCTGCAGAGGACTTTCTACAGTAGCCAGGACACCACCTCTCTGTGGAACTTCTGGGCAGGATCATCCTGCTACGGAAGCTTCTCTTAGGGGCAATTCACATATACACACTGTAACATCATAGACTGAAGACATAGGGCCATTTAAAGGTACAGTAGTCATTAGGACAGGTGGGAGAGGACGTTTGACTCCACAAAAGACTGCCGGCCTATTCCTCAGTCAGCAAACATCCATAGAAGACATCAACCATTAACTGCTTTGTAACTGTGGGATCATGAGTCACTAGGTCTCCATTGTTCTTCTGCTCTGCTTCCATTGATCCATTTATCTTCTGAGGTAGAGATCTAGATTTAGCAGAAGAGAGATAGTGTCAGACTGGGGGCACTATCTACGTACTCACCTCCATCTGTCTTTGTGCGAGATGGATGAAGTAAAAAAAAAGAAGCAAAGAGAGAGCGGTGAATATAAACTTGTGCTGAAGTGAGCGCGAAAAGTGAGAGGGAGACGCCCGGGACATGCAGGGGTGTGAATAATGAGGAGGATAGCGGCGCTAACAACGTGTCGCTCTTCCCCATGGGATGTGTATGATACAAGTCCTCGCTATCTTAAGCCTCCCATGCGCAGGGATCCTGCAAAGCAATTTGGCTGGGGGTCATTAAGTCACACCAAACTGTCAGCGATTGTCCATCTATTTCCCCATGTACTCTCTGTAGAAAACTAGGAGCCTGGGTTGGTGTTTCTTTATCCTCTCTCATTGCCGAGGCTTTATCATGCACGGACAAACTGGCATATTAATTGAGCTATTACAGTGCGGTATTGCTTGCTTGTTAGGCAGAACAATAACCTGCAGGAGCGCTAGCCTTAAGAAGAATAAAAAGTGGTTTGCTTTTTTTGTGCTTAATGGAGACAAATCCCAGTAGGGGTATGGGTGGGAGATATCCTACTTTAATGGAGCACACTGGGCTCCGATTAGGACTATTGATTCCCGCAACAACATGTTCTGCTGTTCAACTTTTCAGCATTGCAGAGCCAGAAAGAAAATGGCAACCCACTCTGACATCAATTCATGGTGCACTGAGAACAGTAAAAGCATAGGGGAAGGATATTATGGAGGAGATGGGCCTGAGATAACAGCTTTGTTTGGACTGAGATAACAGCCTGGTTGGATCTGAGACAGACAGCCTGGTTGGGCCTGAGATAACAGCCTTGGAGAGCGGGCAGGTGTATTTTTTATGTACTTTAAAAAAAATTTACTTGTGCAAAACCTCCCCTAACCCGGATGACGCTGGGCCAATTGTTCTCCGCCTCATGGGTCTCTCGGTCACGACGTTGGGCTTTTTCAGAGGAACTGTCAAGTAACATGTCTAAATGGGAACCAAGCACAGGAGTTTGAACATGTCCACAGAAAAGACAAAACAAAACAGAGAAACGTTTTCATTTATCCAATTTCACGTCGTGTCTTTGTACAGTAGCTTGTTGGGAAGGAACAGAACAGCCAAGACAGCATGACAGCAGTGTTCTGTCTCGGAGAAGACGGCCTTCCCACAGGGGGAATTGTTTTGTGTGCTTTCTCTCTCGCTCTCGCTCTCGCCTATTCACCCTTTAGCATGTCTTCTTATTGAAGGGGAACGCATACAGGGAGAAAACTAACCGAGAAAATTGTTAGGAGAGGTCTATTTGTTAAATTGACCGCTCCTCCTCAAGAAACACAGATCGAACACACACAACACTTAATGTCAAGCAGAAACCACCAGTTCTAGAAACATATTTAGCAACAGATTCGTTGATGAATAGATGAGGATGCAAACCAGAAAGGCGAGAAAATAAACGCATGTATCCAAAAGCAATGTCCAACTATGACCCAGGATATGCCCGAGTGACAGTGTATCATGGCACTCTCGAGAAGTCACCGGTGTCTAACACTAATCTAGCACTTAAAACATCATTCATAATCAGAAGTTCGCTACTACGCTTTTGCATTCAAACAGTTTGGCTGAAGGCAAACGCCTCTGCCGATCAAGGCATACGACATCCCAAGGTACTGTAATGCCCCATTCTCTGAGCTGTTCGTGTACTTTTCAAGCATTTAGAGATGCACGTGGTTCCAGCGAAGTAACACAGAGGAGTGTACAACATGGAATTATTACAGTATCACATACACATAGTAAAAACAAAGCCCTTTTGCCCACGTCATTCGTTTCAAATGTCTTGAGGTTTGGATAACATGGATCACATGTTTCTCGTCCCTCTGGTTAGATGTATAAATGGTTCATATCGAAAACCACAGCTACACACAAATAAATATCCAGTAGTGGTGAAATAAATTTTAAGCAGTGTCCATTTTAAGCAGTGAGCAAATTCTATTGTGTATGTTACAATGCAATACCCCTAATCTCCATAGTAACCAACAGAGCACACAACTCAAGGGCTTCTTGTCCTTGAAAGCACTAACTATTTTCCATTTAGCACCTTGCCAGCGTGAATATCACATTTGAGAAATGACAGGCACACACAATGTCCCTGTGTGTTTTAGCCCGTACTAATGCAGGTCAACATCTCTTCCATAATTGCAGGCTAAAATCAACCGCATGTTTCAAACCCATAAGTCATAGGTCTTATGGCACGTCCGTGAACAGGACTCGCATATGCTGATTTGTGAAAAGCTTGGCTGCATTTACTCACCTCGCTCGAATTGTCCATTTCACCATAATGACATTGACAAACAAAACAACAGTGGAATAAAATGGATTACAGCTGGGGGCTTAGATCTTCTCTTTGCTTCTCTCAACTTTCCATCACCCCACCTCTCTCCCCCTGGTGTCTACTATTCTTCAATATTTAAGGTGGACAATTTCAGGAGGTTATGCAAACGGAGAGATGGGGTTGAATGCAAGTCAATCTTGATAGTAAGGTCATTTATCACACTATTGATCTTCAGCGCTTGCGGATTTGGCACGGAGTGGGTGTGGTGTGTGCCTGTGTTTGTGTTGCTCTGGTTATTTTCATAGAACGCAGCTTTCCATCCAAGGAGACACTATGGATCACCTTTATCAGGCAGTCTCATTTTAGCCTCCACAATACTGGCAAAACCACAATGGGCAAATGTCTATGTACCAATCGATACAATGCAGAATGCATTCAAAATCAACTCAGCACAGCTGTAAGCGTGGCGACATCGATACATTTTCATGCTCGGACAATAAGAATGCTAAAGACTGATTGAGATTGGCTTTGCCAGACGAAGCGCACTGTATCTATTTTGTGAACAATGTGTTTTTGTTGCCCATGTCAGAAGCAAACCACAGTACAGTGGCTATTACAGTTTGATGGAACTTTGATCATCACTGTCCTTTACTTTTCAGACTTTTCCTCTTCCCGGAGACAACGGATGTATTTTTAGATGGAGGGATCGAATGGAGAAACATGCAGGCATCCACAATGGCACTGAATGATTTAAGGGCTTGAAGGTGTGCTCTTCCTCCTCTGACCTTTGGAGTGTGCATGCTATGGGACTTAACGTAAACACTGCTCCAGTTCACTGGTGCTCAAACAGAAGATAACACTCCACATGCAACCTAACACGCACCTTTCCCATCTCTGTCCTCAGCAGGTCAATTTTCAAAAGTCAGATGGACTCGTGGCCAAAAGTTTTGTGAATGACACAAATATACATTTTCACAAAGTCTGCTGCCTCGGTTTGTATGATTTCAATTTGCATATGCTCCAGAATGTTATGAAGAGTGATCAGATGAATTGCAATTAATTGCAAAGTCCCTCTTTGCCATGCAAATGAACTGAATCCCCCCCCCCAAAATGCCACTGCACTTCAGCCCTGCCACAAAAGGACCAGCTGACATCATGTAGTGATTCTCTCATTAACACAGGTGTGAGTGTTGACGAGGACAAGGCTGGATATCACTCTGTCATGCTGATAACAGACTGGAAGCTTCAAAAGGAGGGTGGTGCTTGGAATCATTGTTCTTCCTCTGTCATCCATAGTTATCTGCAAGAAAACATGTGCCGTCATCATTGCTTTGCGCAAAAAGGGCTTCACAGGCAAGGATATTGCTGCCAGGAAGATTGCACCTAAATCAACCATTTATCGGATCATCAAGAACTTCAAGGAGAGCGGATCAATTGTTGGCTTTAGGGCGCTCAAGAAAGTCCAGCAAGCGCCAGGACCATCTCCTTGATTCAGCTGCGGGATCGGGGCACCACCAGTACAGAGCTTGCTCAGGAATGGCAGCAGGCAGGTGTGAGTGCATCTGCACGCAGTGAGGCGAAGACATTTGGAGGATGGCCTGGTGTCATGAAGGGCAGCAAAGAAGCCACTTTTCTCCAGGAAAAACATCAGGGAAAGACTGATATTCTGCAAAAGGTACAGGGATTGGACTGCTGAGGACTGGGGTAAAGTAATTTTCTCTGATGAATCCCTTTTCCGATTGTTTGGGGCATCTAGATAAAAAGCTACTCCGGAGAAGACAAGGTGAGCGCTACCATCAGTCCTGTGTCATGCCAACAGTAAAGCATCCTCAGACCATTCATGTGTGGGGTTGCTTCTCAGCCATGAATAAAGAATGGTACCAAAACATCCTCAGAGAGCAACTTCTCCCAACCGTCCAGGAACAGTTTGGTGACGAACAATGCCTTTTCCAGCATGATGGAGCACCTTGCCATATGGCAAAAGTGATAACTAAGTGGCTCGGGGGCACAAAACATTGATATTTTGGGTCCATGGGCAGGAAACTCCCCAGACCTTAATCCCATTGAGAACTTGTGGTCAATCCTCAAGAGGTGCGTAGACAAACAAAACCCTACAAATTCTGACAAACTCCAAGCGTTGATTATGCAAGAATGGGCTGCCATCAAGTCAGGATGTGGCCTAGAAGTTAATTGACAGTATGCCATGGCGGATTGCAGAGGTCTTGAAAAAGAAGGGTCAACATTGCAAATATTGACTCTGCATCAACTTCATGTAATTGTCAGTAAAAGACTTTGACACTTATGAAATGCTTGTAATTATACTTCAATATTCCATAGTAACATCTCACAAAAATATCTAAGGACACTGAGGCCACAGACTTGTGAAAATTAATATTTGTGTCATTCTCAAAACTATTGGCCACGACTGCACTTCCAATATACAGGGTAGCTTTTTTAACCGAGTCTTAATTGAGTTTCCATTAAGCATGAAGTAATCTTTCATAGCAGGCTGTGTGGTGAGGGTCGTTCCTATGGTGGTGCGCCTGCTACAGAATCTCAGATGGGCCACACAAAGCTCAAGCTAACACACAGGGGCTTGGGCAGGGAAAACTATTTAACTGCACCCATCCGGCAGGCTTCATTGTGCATCGATGCTTGGAGGCAGGGCTATAAACAGATTAAAGTAGAATAGTTCTCTGAAGGGTGCTAAGTAAAGCCCATTAAAACTGAAATGGTTTCTGTGCAGCAGCTCATACAAATTGCAGCAGGGGAAACAAGCCACTCTCTTTTGTGAGAGGATCAAATCCTCTGTTTGCTCGCTTTGTAACAGATCCAAAAGAATGTTGTCTTTACCGCGAGAGCCTAAAGCTGTCATGTCCCTTCCACATTTATGACGAGAAAACTGTGTCTCCATTGAGAAATAAACTGTGGGATTATCCTATCCTAACCTGATAAAAGTAGCACAAATAGTGACCTAGGTTAATTCGGATAGCTCCAAATGCCACTCAAACAGCACACAGGCATCTATGGACAAATTGTGTTACTAAAGTTACATTGGTGGAATCAACTCAATTGATAAAATTGAGAAGTTTTTGTGTGTTTACATGAGCATTTTTACAAGGTGTACATTGCATTCGGAAAACATTCAGACCCCTTGACTTTTTCCACATTTTGTTACGTTACAGCTTTAGTTTTTTAATTTATTTCCATCATTAATATACACACAATACCCCATAATGACAAAGCAAAAACAGGTTTGCAGAAATGTTCGCGAATGTATGAAAACCCCACAGGAATATCACATTTACAAAAGTATTCAGACATGTGACTCTTGTTGAAGCACCTTTGTCAGCGATTACAGCCTCAAGTCTTCTTGGATATGACACTACAAGCTTGGCACACCTGTATTTGGGGAGTTTCTCCCATATTTCTCTGCAGATCCTCTCAAGCTCTGTCAGGTTGGATGGGGAGTGTCGCTGCACAGCTATTTTTAGGGTTCAAGTCCGGTCTCTGGCTGGGCCACTCAAGGACAATCAGAGACTTGTCTCGAAGCCACTCCTGCATTGTCTTTGCTGTGTACTTAGGGTCTTTGTCCTGTTGGAAGGTGAACCTTCCCCTCAGTCAGAGGTCCTGAGTGCTGAAGCAGGTTTTCATCAAGGATCTCTCTGCACTTTGCTCCGTTCATCGTTCCCTTGTTCCTAACTAGTCTCCCAGTCCCTACAGCTGAAAAACATTCCCACAGCATGATGCTGCCACCACAATGTTTCACCATAGGGATGGTGCCAGGTTTCCTCCAGAAGTGAGACTTGGCATTCAGGCCAAAGAGTCCATTCTTGGTTTCATCAGACCAGAACATCTTGTTTCTCATGGTCTGAGAGTCCAAGTGGGCTGTCATGTGCCTTTTACTGAGGAATGGCTTCCGTCTGGCCACTCTACCATAAAGACCTGATTGATGGAGTGCTGCAGTGATTGTTGTCTTTCTGGGAGTTTCTCCCATCTCCACAGAGGAACTCTGGAGCTCTCTCAGAGTGACCATCTTGGTCTCCTCCCTGACCAAGGCCCTTCTCCCCGATTGCTCAGTTTGGGCATTTTAGAATAAGGCTGTAACATAACAAAATATGGAAAAAGTCAAAGGGTCAGAATGCCTTCTGCATGCACCGTATATGCTAATATACACTGTTTATCTTATATAATACATAGGTCTCGATCAGTGTATGCAATGAGATTATTTATAATGTGAGAGTGCTGATCTCTGAATCTGTTTCACTTCTCTAACAGAGATATCTGATGCAACATTTTTCCTACATTATGCTAGCATCTTATGCGTGTGACAGGGCACTGTGTGTTCTTCTGGCCCGTGCGGTGTTAGAAGCTCTCCTATGTGACCCTAAAGGTTGTTTTTCTTCTCAATAAGCCCTTACTGTTGCATCATCGCTGACACCAGAATAACTCTTAGTTTCTATTTTGTGCCGCTTTTAATTGGCTTTTAAATGGCGAGTACTGGAGAGACACATAAAGGCACTAAAGCGTCCCGGCCCTGTTATTTTAAGATGCAAGTCGTAACGAGGAAGGCAGCTTACGCGCGGATAATCCAAACTGACTACAGCACGTTTGACCTTAACAATGAAGTTTCAACTGGTAAAGTGTCCTGGCTTGCCAGCAGCTCCTCAGACAGTGTCTGTCAGGGCTGACCCAAGTTTTAATTAATGGGCTCACTGTAAAGGCATTACTCAGGCTTTGGACAGACATGACTAAGGGAAATCCAACAGACAATCTCTTTCACAAAAGGGACCGTTGTACTGTATGTCTCTAACCCTAACCATGCTTTGTGACATACAGGTACTGTATAAATAATAGGCTATTATTGTGATATATATAGAAGTACAGTATGTTCCCACAAGAGACATACAAACTAAAGTGTCTGTCGAAAGTGAAAAAACAATGGTTAAATGTAATTGTTTTGATATTCCAATGAGATCATGTAAGGGGGTACCTAACTGGTGGCAGTGAAGTCAGACGCAGGAGAGCAGAACTAGGTAATAGCCGGAGCAGTTCAATGTCAAAAACCAACGGCATAAAGAAAGAACCAACATGGGTGCAAAGCCTGACGCGCACCAGTAAACATGTGCACAAGCACTTACAACAAACAATTCCACACAAAGACATGAGGGGGAACAGAGGGTTGAATACACAACACTTAATGAGGGAAATGAGAACCAGGTGTGTAGGAAAACAAGACAAAACAAATGGAAAATGAAAAGTGGATCGACGATGGCTAGAATATCGGTGACGCCGACCGCCGAATGCCGCCTGAACAACGAGAGGAACTGACTTCGGTGGAAGTCGTGACAGATAATGTTGGTTTACACCACATGAGGATAAATAACAAATACAGACACTATGACTACCACTACCACTACCTTCACCACAACTACTACAATAGTAAACACAAAAGGCTACTGAGAACAGTGCATGCATTCACGTATTAGTCTCTTTCATATAACTCTTCCGCTTTAAAGGGTGTCATTTTGTTATTCGACACCCATGTGTAACATCCATCTGGGTGATGTATGGGGCCTATTCAGCACCAGACTGCCCTTCACACAATGCCTGTTGTGGAAAGACAAAGTCTATTAAATGTGGAAGAGATGTCCTCTCTTTCAACTGCATGTCTTGATGTCTGTCACAATCCTGCTACACAAAGTTGTTCCATTCGTAACCTCTACGACAATAAGGCAAATGCAGGCACATGCGGTTGGGAAAGTAATATAAATTATATAATCTTGATGTTATATCCTGTGAAGGGTCATATGTTTTGTGGCAATTAGTTGACAATGTCTATTGTCTCCAACCGTTGAACCCAATGTCTATGCATTTTTTTTATTTTTTATTTTTTACAATTAGAGATAGCATCATGCTTACAACCAGAAAATAAATGAGATAAGAATTTAACCAACAAGACAAAATGGCTCAAAATATAGAATGCTACAAATTAATTACCTGGAAACCAACTGCTGGCCACCGGAGACAGATAACCCATGATTCTTTGACTGTTTTCTAACTATCAGGACATAAGCGTCACTGTCACAATATCATTTAACCAGTTAAAGTCATTTGTAAAATGTCAGTTCTCATTAAGGGCTGTTTGTAATTCCCCATGCCATGAACATCTGTTTATGACAACACAGTCAAAGGCAACTGCAAGTGGGGACCCGTGAACACAAGGCAGTAGATCAGGCATGTAATAGTTTCCACTCTCTGTTGGCTCAACATTGTGGATATGTTTTACTTTCTGTGTACTCTCCAGGCCTTGCCTCCTTTCATTACAGTCAAACTGAGGTCACAGCCTGGTCCATGGCCAAATTCTATGATTCCTCCACACAAATACTTGTGTCAAACAATAATTTGTGCCACGGTTAATGTGGCTCCCAAGTTTTCCCCCTCATCTAAATAACATACAATTTGCGGCTTCTCTGGTCTTGTGCGTGACACCTTTTAATATGCAACTCATCCCAGTGGTTCCTAATTCCTCAGAACGAAGGCTAGTCTCCCTGGCTGAGAATAGAAAATGAAAGGCTGCCTTGTCATTCCATCTATTTTTAAACCCTCACAGAGGTGATACTGGAGTTGGTGTGCATGCAACCTTTGTCTGCTAGGCCTAGTAGCTCCCCCCTGCTCAAGCGTGAGGAGGGTTAGGTATAAATTAAGGAAGGGGAAATGACATGGAGAACAGGAGCACAGGGTGGAACTGGCAGGGCTTATCGGGGCCTATCAGCCATGTAAATGTCCCCTCATAAACGATGAAAGATGTATTATCACACAAATGGAAAGGGTGACAGTGATGGAAAGAAATGGATTCTGTCAAAGGTATTTCTTCAGCATGGCCTGGCAATTATCCAACAATAATGAATTACTATTCCAATAGACTAAAACTCCAGACCCCGTCACTCACATGCACATGTTTCAATTCTTCCGGGCATGGACTCTACAAGGTGTCGAAAGCGTTCCACAGGGATGCTGGCCCATGTTGTCTCCTATGCTTCCCACAGTTGGGTCAAGCTGGCTGGATGACCTTTAGGTGTTGGACCATTCTTGATACACATGGGAAACTGTTGAGCATGAAAAACACAGCAAGCATTGCAGTTCTTGATAGAAAGCGTTGCACCTGGCACCTACTACCATACCTCATTCAAAGGCACTTACAATTTTTGTCTTACCCATTCTCCTTCTAAATGGCACACATGCACAATCCATGTCTCAATTGTCTCAAGGCTTAAAAAATCCTTCTTTAGCCTGTCTCCTCCCCCTTATCTACACTGATTTAAGTGGATTTAACAAGTGACATCAATAAGGGATCATCGCTTTCAACTGGATTCACCTGGTCAGTCTATGGTCATGGAAAGAGCTGTTGTTAATGTTTTGAATACTCAGTGTACATCATGTGCACGTCATACTTTATGCAGGAGTTGTGGATCACATCTGACCGTTTTTCTAAAAGCCAGGCAATAATGGCCAGGCAATTCCAATGTGGAATCAGAATGTGGTCTGAATGGCTGAATGGCATTCCAGGGCCCATTTCATCTCATTTTATGACATAGAAAATGGATCTGCGTTATTTATAGCGTTTGCTTGAATACGAACAGCCCAACGCTTCAATAAGGTCCATTGTCTGTTAAAGGATGCGTGAAATAATTATTCATTTAAAAAGGTAAACTTTGCCTGGGTGTGAGGTTTAGAAGGGTGAGAGAAATCCGAATCATCCAAGGGCATACTGCAGTGTGACACAGTAGTAGGGTTTTAAAAGGATGACTCCAGGCTAGGGCCCATAATCTTTAAGAGTTTGATGATAATCCAATTTTGGCCTGAAGTAATTGGTGTCAAATATTTCTTGAGATGGTTGTCTTGTTTGGTCATGTATTAACACTGGGTGACAACATGTCACAACAGAGTGTCAAATTCAGACATGAAGCCCAAGGATGCAATCACTGTCTTACACACTAAAGTACAATAGCCTTGGTGATATGAGAAACAGCACATACAAGACAAATGCTGTGCTTCTTCACTACTGAACAATGTGACATAAATCGAAGCCACATCAATGTCAGCAATGGTTCAGTTTTCAGAGAAAACGTAGGTCGCAGTTTGTCTTACAACATGGTGCTGTTAGGTTGTCATGTTAGGCCATGCTTATCTAAGGGAATACCACATTGCTGCATGGCACAGCCAATTCTTTGCTAAATACCTTCCAGAAAGTCAATTCTGTTTAGGTTTGCATAGTGGTCATTTCCCTCTCCCCCACCATCTCCAAGTCCACGGTGCAACACAGCAAGAAACAGGTGCAAAGGGGTAGGCTACTTTCATTGTTTAATAAAAGCTATAAACCTTTTGAGAGGATAGAGCCCATAGACTTCCGGCGCCGACTGAGATGGCCGCCTCGCTTCGCGTTCCTAGGAAACTATGCAGTTTTTTGTTTTTTACGTGTTATTTCTTACATTAGTACCCCAGGTCATCTTAGGTTTCATTACATACAGTCGAGAAGAACTACTGAATATAAGAGCAGCGTCAACTCACCATCAGTACGACCAAGAATATGTTTTCCGCGACGCGGATCCTGTGTTCAGCCTTACAAACAGGACAACGGAATGGATCGCATGCAGCGACCCAAGGAAACGACTCCGAAAAAGCACTCACAATCTTCTACAGATGCACAATCGAGAGCATCCTGGCGGGCTGTATCACCGCCTGGTACGGCAACTGCTCCGCCCTCAACCGTAAGGCTCTCCAGAGGGTAGTGAGGACTGCACAACGCATCACCGGGGGCAAACTACCTGCCCTCCAGGACACCTACACCACCCGTTGTTACAGGAAGGCCATAAAGATCATCAAGGACATCAACCACCCGAACCACTGCCTGTTCACCCCGCTATCATCCAGAAGGTGAGGTCAGTACAGGTGCATCAAAGCTGGGACTGAGAGACTGAAAAACAGCTTCTATCTCAAGGCCATCAGACTGTTAAACAGCCACCACTAACATTGAGTGGCTGCTGCCAACACACTGTCATTGACACTGACCCAACTCCAGCCATTTTAATAATGGGAATTGATGGGAAATGATGTAAATATATCACTAGCCACTTTAAACAATGCTACCTTATATAATGTTACTTACCCTACATTATTCATCTCATATGCATATGTATATACTGTACTCTACATCATCGACTGCATCCTTATGTAATACATGTATCACTAGCCACTTTAACTATGCCACTTTGTTTACTTTGTCTACACAATCATCTCATATGTATATACTGTACTCGATACCATCTACTGTATGCTGCTCTGTACCATCACTCATTCATATATCCTTATGTACATATTCCTTATCCCCTTACACTGTGTATAAGACAGTAGTTTTGGAATTGTTAGTTAGACTACTTGTTGGTTATCACTGCATTGTCGGAACTAGAAGCACAAGCATTTCGCTACACTCGCATTAACATCAGCTAACCATGTGTATGTGACAAATAAAATTTGATTTGATTTGATTTGATTTGATGTGAGGTAGTCTGCAATGCATCTTACCAGAAGTGCCACAACAGGAGTATTTGTTATGCAGCATAGCCACAATAACACTGCCTAGATGCCCCAACTGTCTTAAGTGGATACATACTTATTGATGGATTATAACTCAAGAGCAGGGCTGGAAAAAGCCCAAGCTCATTTCATAGCCCCAATACTCCTTTACTTGGATGTTGAAGGGCACTTCCATATCCAGCGGCGATGGAATATGAAGGTCATCTCAACGGTGCCATTAAATATACTCCTATCTCTCCACTTGCCATTATATGTATCGCTCATAAAAATGGCTGACTGCTTGCGATATTATTAGTGGAGAGAGAGAGAGAGAGAGAGAGAGAGAGAGAGAGAGAGAGAGAGAGAGAGAGAGAGAGAGAGAGAGAGAGAGAGAGAGAGAGAGAGAGAGAGAGAGAGAGGAACAACTCCTGTTTGCCTCAGCCTTTTTGGATCTGACCATGCGTTTGTCTTCTCTGGTCTGTTTGGTTTACCCTCACCGGCATAATTGTTGCTGTAGCTAAGTCTGTGCCAAGCTGTCTGAATCCGTTGGCCAAGAACAGTGGTTTCCTGTTAATGTGAGGTGTCTGCTGGTTAACGGTTGCTGCCAGTGTTTTTCATGGCTACTTTAGTTTGACTTCCCTGTCTGCCAGAGTGTCAGGTGGGAAACTGCCACAAGACTAACCCGAAATTCAATTGGTTATTCTAATATATTTTAACCTTGAACAAGATCAGCCTTTTGGAATAACTTTGGAATATATATTACTGATGGGTTCCATTTGAATTTCAAATCAAGACGGGATGAACGAATGCCACATTCCATTTCAAATATCCCTGAGCATGGATTGATAGATAAACACAGTAGATAAACACAGTATTGACATAAGTCACAGGGCAGAAAGGTCAGCCTTCACTACACGGCTGTTACCATCATCCGTCTTTGACAACAGTCATTGCGTCTTGACTTAAAACTTAGCAATGACACTCTAATCAACCAGCCATCATCCATTCAATACCCGGAGGCCACTAGCAAGGCCAGACTAGATATTTTCCCTGTCCTCCTTACATTTACATTTACATTTAAGTCATTTAGCAGACGCTCTTATCCAGAGCGACTAACAAATTGGTGCATTCACATTATGACATCCAGTGGGACAGTCACTTAACAATAGTGCATCTAAAACTTAGGGGGGGTGGGGTGAGAGGGATTACTTAACCTATCCTAGGTATTCCTTAAAGAGGTGGGGTTTCAGGTGTCTCCGGAAGGTGGTGATTGACTCCGCTGTCCTGGCGTCGTGAGGGAGTTTGTTCCACCATTGGGGGGCCAGGGCAGCGAACAGTTTTGACTGGGCTGAGCGGGAGCTGTACTTCCTCAGTGGTAGGGAGGCGAGCAGGCCAGAGGTGGATGAACGCAGTGCCCTTGTTTGGGTGTAGGGCCTGATCAGAGCCTGGAGGTACTGAGGTGCCGTTCCCCTCACAGCTCCGTAGGCAAGCACCATGGTCTTGTAGCGGATGCGAGCTTCAACTGGAAGCCAGTGGAGAGAACGGAGGAGCGGGGTGACGTGAGAGAACTTGGGAAGGTTGAACACCAGACGGGCTGCGGCGTTCTGGATGAGTTGAAGGGGTTTAATGGCACAGGCAGGGAGCCCAGCCAACAGCGAGTTGCAGTAATCCAGACGGGAGATGACAAGTGCCTGGATTAGGACCTGCGCCGCTTCCTGTGTGAGGCAGGGTCGTACTCTGCGGATGTTGTAGAGCATGAACCTACAGGAACGGGCCACCGCCTTGATGTTAGTTGAGAACGACAGGGTGTTGTCCATCTGTAACATAATCCACCATGCTAAACGTTTCTCTTGTAGTGAACATGTTTTAAAATGGGTCTTATGGTAACATAAATTCATTTGGAAGAGAGTCGCACCTGAAATGACTGTAATTTATGCAATAAACGATTGAATAAATTACATTGACTGGCTCCAGTTTGAAGTGTCTGTTTTTGATGCATGGTAGTGTCAACTCCTGCACGGAGCACTTCTGCTATCTTTTCCCCATACACAACTCCGAGTGCTGGAAATCTATTAGACATTGCACTTTATCAAAGGATGCCTTCCTCCTAACTTCCTCAGAAATTGCAGAACCTGAGCTTTTTGAAGTGAAAGCGAAAAAGCCTGTGATTTCGGGATTTTGCTTGGCTCTTTGACAATCACCATAACTCAATTCTATTCCCCTAGTGCAGTCACCCGATTCGTAGGTTTGCATCCTGCTACTAACAAGAAGAGACCTCATTTACATTGCCATTGTGTATGATACGGGCCATGCTAGATGGTGCATTCGTTCCATTTTAGGCCATAAAAACTGTTCCTTGCAGGTTCTTGCTAAATACTGATATCAACAGAATGCCAGTAGCATGTCCTCTCACACCCAAGGTTAAGATCGTGTCTTGAGTTCTGTGATCAGTGGGAGGATACGCTGAAGATCAAGCATTAGCCTAATTAAGTAGAAAATGGTATGCATTGGCAACGTTTTTATGCTGATGACAGTGGAACTAATCAAAAACTATATTCACAAGTAGAAAACAAGTCAATTGCTGATGCTCCTTCAGGTTGAATGCATTAGCATTTGGAAGAGCTTGGTGACCTGGCCACAGAAACCAGGAGACAGTATCACATCAGGAGCATCTAAACACACTCTCACAGTCACGGGTGTTCTATTCTGGGTTGTTGGCCACACAAGCTAAAGGCTAACAAATGTTTCTGATTATATTACCTTTTTTTGTTTTACAACAACCTGAAGGTATGCACAGAAATTATGACAATAACCAAATGTCGTTCTGCTCATGAAATGTCTGAAGATAAAGAATTAATTATGATGCAATTATAATTCGTCATGACACACAAGCAAGTACTTTATATTGCTTATCTTTGGGCAAATGCGTTAGCTTTGTAAAGATGCCTTACCGTGGTATGATGTTTACTGTACCCAGGTGAGAACAATAATTAGAAACTTTGTCAACAGAATCTCTGGAGCTTGCAACAACCAATTTCTAGACACTGCTGTTGTTTCATTTATCACTGTCAAGCTAGAACCAATGCTTTGCTTATTCGTGCTTTTTGCCTTATTTCTTTGTGCTACTTCTTACCTTATTACTTGTGTTCTGATTATAAGACACTACAGCATACACACCCACACGCATACAAACAAATGAAATAAGCATAAATAAGCATATATTCAAATGTAATCAAAGAAAGAAAAACTAAAGGATGAGCAACAGCCAAGGCAAAACAACTGTCTTATGGATGAGTATTAGAATGTTTGGAGACAGACAGACAGACAGACAGACAGACAGACAGACAGACAGACAGACAGACAGACAGACAGACAGACAGACAGACAGACAGACAGACAGACAGACAGACAGACAGACAGACAGACAGACAGACAGACAGACAGACAGACAGACAGACAGACAGACAGACAGACAGACAGACAGACAGACAGACAGACAGACAGACAGACAGACAGACAGCGAAATGATTGATAGTAGGTTTGATGGATGTTTGCATGTAAATACTGTATGTTTTTGTGAGTTTATGAATGTCTCTCCATCTGTACAAATGTGTTTGTTTGTCTGCTACAGAACACCACCTTATATAATATATAGTCATACTTCTCCTGCCACCTACCCACACTAAAGGTCTGTTCAGGTCATTCATTCTCTACCAGCAAGGAAGTGACATAGGAAATGCATTTACGGGAGAGGGATAAACGAAATGCTACATTTACTTTAGAAGACAGCTGGTGCAGGGATGGAAAATTAGGCTTTGCACCATAGAGGTGTACCAGATTGATATTGTGAAGATTTTCCATCAATTCCTTAAAGTGGCAAAATACAAAATGGTCTCTGGCAAGAGTTTTCTGAATGGCTGGAGGTGGCATATCCCAGCAAACAAAGGACATCCTGAGGACATTTGGCGACGTTCCCATTGGGTTCCTTAAGACTTTAAGCACAATACGACCCATTGACTTTCTGAAAATGTTCTAGGAACATTACAGTTCAAAGGATGTCACTGAGGACCATGTCAGGAACTTTTTAGGACGTTCTTGGTATTTTCCTTTTACTAATCCTTAGGAGCTCACGTAATTGTCCCAAGGGAACGTTATCTGGGGGACCTTTGTTTAGTTCCCTGTAAGTTACCAGGACGTCAATTAGGACCATATCAGGACCTTCTCAAGACTTAGATTTGACTAGTAAGTAGGACTGCATGATGGTCCCAAGCGAACATTCTCTGGGGGACTTTTTCTAGTCCCTGGTTTGTCCCAAGGACATTTTTTGAACGATCTTGGGATGTTGTGTCATGGTCCTTTGGACATTTGGTCGAGTTCCCGGTTTGTCCCAGGGACGTCCCCAAAGACGATTTTAGGATATTCTTTGGACGTGGTGTAATGGTCACCTGGAGGTTTTTTCTAGTTCCTGGTTATCTGGAGACAGTCAAAAGGACGATTTTAGGACATTCTTGGGACATTTAATCATGGTCCCCGAGAGGTTTTTGTCACGTGATGGTCCCAGGTGTCCCAAACCATTATTTATCTTATTTTATTTTATTTCACCTTTATTTAAACCAGGTAGACTAGTTGAGAACAAGTTCTCATTTACAACTGTGACCTGGCCAAGATACAGCATAGCAGTGTGAACAGATAACAACACAGAGTTACACATGGAGTAAACAATAAACAAGTCAATAACAAAACAGGAAAAAAAGAAAGAGTCTATATACATTGTGTGCAAAAGGCATGAGGAGGTAGGCGAATAATTACAATTTAGCAGATTAACACTGGAGTGATAAATGATCAGATGGTCATGTGCAGGAAGAGATACTGGTGTGCAAAAGAGCAGAAAAGTAAATAAATAAAAACAGTATGGGGATCACCGCATGAGTGGGAGGTGGGACAAAGGAGGTATCAGAGGAGTGGAACTAGGGGCTCCATTGTAAACTAAAACAATGATAACTAACCTGAACAACAGTATACAAGCCATATTGACATTTGAGAGAGACGTACAGCAAGGCATAAAGTAATCTCACGTGTTGATTGGGAGAGCTAGCTAAAACAACAGGTGAGACAACAACAGCTAATCAGCTAACACAACAACAGCAGGTAAAATGGCGCTGACTAGGCAGAGAGGATCGGATTAACTACACACAGAACCTGAGTCCGCGGCTGGCGCCGACAGATAAAATAAACAAATAAACAGAATGGAGTACCGTGATTAATGGACAGTCCAGCAGGCATCAGCTATGCAGCCAAGTGATCATAGTGTCCAGGGGGCAGCAGTAGATGGAACAGGGAAGCCACCACTACGATAGCATGCGGGCGACACAGCGTTTAAAGTTAGTAGCCCGGGGCTAGTAGGAGTGTCTGCTCCGACGGAGGCCGTTTGAAGGCACAGCAGATGGAGTATTCGTCGGCAGGCCTGTCGTGGTGGTGCGGCGGGGCCTAGTGTCGACAGAGAATCCAAGCCAGATAGCGAAAGAGGTATTGTAGAATTTAGTTTGCTAGCTGGGAGATTCGGCTAACTCACGGCTAACTGGTGCTAGCTTCATGACAGTGGTGTTAGCCACTATAGCCAATCGGTAGCAGCGGTGATCCGGTGCCAAGGTCCAGAGTTTACAGCAAGGATCCGGTGGAGTATTGGGTTCTAGCCGTGTATGAGTGTGGTTCGGGTGAACAGCTGAGTAGGCCGGGAGGTGGGCTTCAGGGATAGCTTCGGTACTGGGTGCCACGGTGAGTGCAAGCTAGCTGTGATCTAGCTAGCTGCAAGCTATGAGCTAGCTAGCTGCAAGCTAGCTGTGAAGATCAGAAGTAGTGGTCCAGGGATTACGGCAGGAATCTGGCGTTGTTGTGGAGAGACAGTCCGATACTGGTAGACTGGTGAGTATTATCCAGGCTAAAAACAGGGCTGGTATCTGTGCAGAAGGTAAAAGCCACTAGCAGTGGCTAACAATGACTAAATAGCTTGTAGCTAATTAGCTGGTTAGCTTCTGGAGGTTCTTGAATGTGTTCTAAAATTAATAGCTATTCCGTATCACATTGGGTGAGGCAGGTTACCAGAAGGTATAATCGAATTAAAAATCAAAAAGAGATTGAAAATAGAATTGAAATATATTAAAAAAATACGAAAAATACAAAAGTACACGAGAGGACGAACAAAACACGTCTTCACTGCTACGCCATCTTCGATTCTAAGAAAATAATAAGAAATGTAAAGTAAATTATAAGAAAAGTAATGGAATGTTATGGGGGGGTTTTAAGGTAAGTGGTAAGCTGTTCAGCTAAAATAGTGTAAAAATATTTAATCGATGACAGTATGATTACATTTGTCATGATCATTTAGTGCTGACTTTTCAATATTACCCAACATGGGTTTTAAACTCACAACTCCTGGATTTGGGGTTTGCTGATCTCTGTGCTGCGCTACAAAGCCTGAAGAATATCCTAAACATTCATCACCAATAATATTGGTTTGTTTGGATCCCCATTAGCTTTTGCCAAAGTAGCCGCTATTCTTCCTGGGGACCACACAAAACAGGACAAGTAACAAAACACTGATAGACAAGAAAAGTCACACAAATGTAAAAAAATACAACAATTGTCATGTTTGTCATTTATTATCATGTCTTGTCCCTGTGCTCCCCATTCTATTCGTTTCCCTCTGCTGGTCTTATTAGGTTCTTTCCCTCTTTCTATCCCTCTCTCTCCCCCTCCCTCTCTCACTCTCTCGCTCTCTCTTCTCTCTATCGTTCCGTTCCTGCTCCCAGCTGTTCCTATTCCCCTAATCATCATTTAGTCTTCCCACACCTGTTCCCGATCCTTTCCCCTGATTAGAGTCCCTATTTCTTCCTTTGTGTTCCGTTCCTGTCCTGTCGGTTCCTTGTTTAGAATTCACCGTGCTGTGATTGTGTATCGCCCTGTCCTGTCGTGTTTTTGCCTTCATCAGATGCTGCGTGTGAGCAGGTGTCTCTGTCAGCTATGGCCTGCGCCTACCCGAAGCGACCTGCAGTCTGTGGCCGCTTCTCCTGTTATTCCCTCTACAGACTAGAGGATTTCTGTTATTCCCTGTTTGGACATTTCCTGTTAAGGATTCAGGATTTGTCGTTTTCTGTTTGGACTTGAATAAACTCTGTTTCTGTTAAGTCGCTTTTGGGTCCTCTTTCACCTGCATGACAGAAGGAACCGACCAAGGAATGGACCCAGCGACTTCAGACGCTCGTTACACTGCCGTCAAGATCCAAGGAGCCATGCTCGGCAGACACGAGCAGGAATTGTCTGCTGCTCGCCATGCCGTGGAGAACCTGGCCGCTCAGGTTTCCGACCTCTCTGGACAGTTCCAGAGTCTACGTCTCGTGCCACCTGTTACTTCCTGGTCTGCCGAGCCTCCAGAACCTAGGGTTAATAACCCACCTTGCTACTCCGGGCAGCCCACTGAGTGCCGCTCCTTTCTCACGCAGTGTGAGATTGTGTTCTCTCTCCAACCCAACACATACTCTAGAGAGAGAGCTCGGGTTGCTTACGTCATTTCACTCCTTACTGGCCGGGCTCGAGAATGGGGCACAGCTATCTGGGAGGCAAGGGCTGATTGCTCTAACAAGTTCCAGAACTTTAAAGAGGAGAGATGATTCGGGTTTTTGACCGTTCAGTTTTTGGTAGGGAGGCTTCTAGGGCCCTGGCTTCCTTATGCCAAGGTGAACGGTCCATAACGGATTATTCTATTGAGTTTCGCACTCTTGCTGCCTCTAGTGAGTGGAACGAGCCGGCGCTGCTCGCTCGTTTTCTGGAGGGACTCCACGCAGTGGTTAAGGATGAGATTCTCTCCCGGGAGGTTCCTTCAGATGTGGACTCTTTGATTGCTCTCGCCATCCGCATAGAACGACGGGTAGATCTTCGTCACCGGGCTCGTGGAAGAGAGCTCGCATCAACGGTGTTTCCCTGCTCCGCATCGCAACCATCTCCCTCCTCTGGCTTTGAGACTGAGCCCATGCAGCTGGGAGGGATTCGCATCTCGACTAAGGAGAGGGAACGGAGGATCACCAACCGCCTGTGCCTCTATTGCGGAGTTGCTGGACATTTTGTTAATTCATGTCCAGTAAGAGGCCAGAGCCCATCAGTAAGCGGAGGGCTACTGGTGAGCGCTACTACTCAGGTCTCTTCATCTAGATCTTGTACTACTATGTCGGTCCATCTACGCTGGACCGGTTCGGGTGCTACATGCAGTGCCTTGATTGACTCTGGGGCTGAGGGTTGTTTCATGGACGAAGCATGGGTTCGGAAACATAACATTCCTTTCAGACCGTTAGACAAGCCTACGCCCATGTTTGCCTTAGATGGTAGTCATCTTCCCAGTATCAAATTTGAGACACTACCTTTAACTCTCACAGTATCTGGTAACCACAGTGAGACTATTTCTTTTTGATTTTCCGTTCACCGTTTACACCTGTTGTTTTGGGTCATCCCTGGCTAGTATGTCATAATCCTTCTATTAATTGGTCTAGTAATTCTATCCTATCCTGGAACGTTTCTTGTCATGTGAAGTGTTTAATGTCTGCCATCCCTCCCGTTTCTTCTGTCCCTACTTCTCAGGAGGAACCTGGCGATTTGACAGGAGTGCCGGAGGAATATCATGATCTGTGCACGGTCTTCAGTCGGTCCCGAGCCAACTCCCTTCCTCCTCACCGGTCGTATGATTGTAGTATTGATCTCCTTCCGGGGACCACTCCTCCTCGAGGTAGACTATACTCTCTGTCGGCTCCCGAACGTAAGGCTCTCGAGGATTATTTGTCTGTGTCTCTTGACGCCGGTACCATAGTGCCTTCTTCCTCTCCGGCCGGGGCGGGGTTCTTTTTGTTAAGAAGAAGGACGGTACTCTGCGCCCCTGCGTGATTATCGAGGGCTGAATGACATAACGGTTAAGAATCGTTATCCGCTTCCCCTTATGTCATCAGCCTTCGAGATTCTGCAGGGAGCCAGGTGCTTTACTAAGTTGGACCTTCGTAACGCTTACCATCTCGTGCGCATCAGAGAGGGGGACGAGTGGAAAACGGCGTTTAACACTCCGTTAGGGCATTTTGAGTACCGGGTTCTGCCGTTCGGTCTCGCCAATGCGCCAGCTGTTTTTCAGGCATTAGTTAATGATGTTCTGAGAGACATGCTGAACATCTTTGTTTTTGTCTATCTTGACGATATCCTGATTTTTTCTCCGTCACTCGAGATTCATGTTCAGCACGTTCGACGTGTTCTACAGCGCCTTTTAGAGAATTGTCTCTACGTAAAGGCTGAGAAGTGCTCTTTTCATGTCTCCTCCGTTACTTTTCTCGGTTCCGTTATTTCCGCTGAAGGCATTCAGATGGATTCCGCTAAGGTCCAAGCTGTCAGTGATTGGCCCGTTCCAAGGTCACGTGTCGAGTTGCAGCGCTTTTTAGGTTTCGCTAATTTCTATCGGCGTTTCATTCGTAATTTCGGTCAAGTTGCTGCCCCTCTCACAGCTCTTACTTCTGTCAAGACGTGTTTTAAGTGGTCCGGTTCCGCCCAGGGAGCTTTTGATCTTCTAAAAGAACGTTTTACGTCCGCTCCTATCCTCGTTACTCCTGACGTCACTAGACAATTCATTGTCGAGGTTGACGCTTCAGAGGTAGGCGTGGGAGCCATTCTATCCCAGCGCTTCCAGTCTGACGATAAGGTTCATCCTTGCGCTTATTTTTCTCATCGCCTGTCGCCATCTGAGCGCAACTATGATGTGGGTAACCGTGAACTGCTCGCCATCCGCTTAGCCCTAGGCGAATGGCGACAGTGGTTGGAGGGGGCGACCGTTCCTTTTGTCGTTTGGACAGACCATAAGAACCTTGAGTACATCCGTTCTGCCAAACGACTTAATGCCCGTCAAGCTCGTTGGGCGTTGTTTTTCGCTCGTTTCGAGTTTGTGATTTCTTACCGTCCGGGTAGCAAGAACACCAAGCCTGATGCCTTATCCCGTCTGTTTAGTTCTTCTGTGGCTTCTACTGATCCCGAGGGGATTCTTCCTTATGGGCGTGTTGTCGGGTTAACAGTCTGGGGAATTGAAAGACAGGTTAAGCAAGCACTCACGCACACTGCGTCGCCGCGCGCTTGTCCTAGTAACCTCCTTTTCGTTCCTGTTTCCACTCGTCTGGCTGTTCTTCAGTGGGCTCACTCTGCCAAGTTAGCTGGTCATCCCGGTGTTCGAGGCACTCTTGCGTCTATTCGCCAGCGCTTTTGGTGGCCGACTCAGGAGCGTGACACGCGCCGTTTCGTGGCTGCTTGTTCGGACTGCGCGCAGACTAAGTCGGGTAACTCTCCTCCTGCCGGTCGTCTCAGACCGCTCCCCATTCCTTCTCGACCATGGTCTCACATCGCCTTAGACTTCATTACCGGTCTGCCTTTGTCTGCGGGGAAGACTGTGAGAGCCGCCAATAAACGCAGGATTAAGAGTCCAAGGTATTGTTGCGGCCAGAGAGTGTGGCTTTCCACTCGCAACCTTCCTCTTACGACAGCTTCTCGTAAGTTGACTCCGCGGTTCATTGGTCCGTTCCGTGTCTCCCAGGTCGTCAATCCTGTCGCTGTGCGACTGCTTCTTCCGCGACATCTTCGTCGCGTCCATCCTGTCTTCCATGTCTCCTGTGTTAAGCCCTTTCTTCGCACCCCCGTTCGTCTTCCCTCCCCCTCCCGTCCTTGTCGAGAGCGCACCTATTTACAAGGTACATAAGATCATGGACATGCGTTCTCGGGGACGGGGTCACCAATACTTAGTGGATTGGGAGGGTTACGGTCCTGAGGAGAGGAGTTGGGTTCCGTCTCGGGACGTGCTGGACCGTTCACTCATCGATGATTTCCTCCGTTGCCGCCAGGATTCCTCCTCGAGTGCGCCAGGAGGCGCTCGGTGAGTGGGGGGTACTGTCATGTTTGTCATTTATTATCATGTCTTGTCCCTGTGCTCCCCATTCTATTCGTTTCCCTCTGCTGGTCTTATTAGGTTCTTTCCCTCTTTCTATCCCTCTCTCTCCCCTCCCTCTCTCACTCTCTCGCTCTCTCTTCTCTCTATCGTTCCGTTCCTGCTCCCAGCTGTTCCTATTCCCCTAATCATCATTTAGTCTTCCCACACCTGTTCCCGATCCTTTCCCCTGATTAGAGTCCCTATTTCTTCCTTTGTGTTCCGTTCCTGTCCTGTCGGTTCCTTGTTTAGAATTCACTGTGCTGTGATTGTGTATCGCCCTGTCCTGTCGTGTTTTTGCCTTCATCAGATGCTGCGTGTGAGCAGGTGTCTCTGTCAGCTACGGCCTGCGCCTACCCGAAGCGACCTGCAGTCTGTGGCCGCTTCTCCTGTTATTCCCCTCTACAGACTAGAGGATTTCTGTTATTCCCTGTTTGGACATTTCCTGTTAAGGATTCAGGATTTGTCGTTTTCTGTTTGGACTTGAATAAACTCTGTTTCTGTTAAGTCGCTTTTGGGTCCTCTTTCACCTGCATGACAACAATATTCTCCTGAGACTCCCCCCCGATTTATATTTTATTGTATGTGTGAAATTGTCCTCTGTAGTGGTCATTAGGACATAAATATGAATACATTTACATTACAGTCAATGGTACATTACGTGAAAAGCATAGTTGTGTCATCGGTGTGTCCACTGCAATAGACATTTATTGTCCTCTTATTTAGCTCTTATTTAACGTGAAAAAACGTATTCACTACCGTTCAAAAGTTTCGGGTAACTTAGAAATGTCCTTGTTTTTGAAAGAAAACCATGTTTTTTGTCCACTAAAATAACATCAAATTGATCAGAAATACAGTGCAGACATTGGAAATGTAAATTATTATTGTAGCTGGAAACGGCTGATTTTGTATGGAATATCTACACAGGCCCATTATCAGCAACCATCACTCATGTGTTCCAATGGCACGTTGTGTTATCTAATCCAAGTTTATCATTTTAACAGGCTAAATAATCATTAGAAAACACTTTGGCAATTATGTCATCTCAGCTGATTAAAGAAACAATAAAACTGGCCTTCTTTAGACTAGTTAAGTATCTGGAGCATCAGCATTTCTGGGTTCGATTTCAGGTTCAAAATGGCCAGAAACAAAGACCTTTCTTCTGAAACTCGTCAGTCTATTCTTGTTTTGAGAAATGAAGGCAATTCCATGTGAGAAATTGTCAAGAAACGGAAGATCTCGTACAACGCTGTGTACTAATCCCTTCACAGAAAAGCACAAACGGGCTCTAACAAGAATAGAAAGAGGAGTTGGCGGCCCCGGTGCACAACTAAGCAAGAGAACCAGTACATTAGTGTCTAGTTTCATGGCAGCTTCATTAAATAACCTGGGAACTAGACAAAAACCTCCAGGGGAACATGACACACCGACCCAAGAACATCCTAAAAACATCCTCAGGGTTGTCCCCGGCACCAACCAGGAATTAGACAAAACCTCCAGGCAACCATGACACAACGTGCTGACCACTTTAGGTGACCATTTCGTGACATTCCGGGGACGTCCTGATGACTCATTTTTGTTTGCAGTGATGCCACATCGGTGTGCTGCGGGCATTTGTCACTATAAATGAGTAGGTAAGTGTCCCAGAGCTTGGATAAATCCACTTCGCAGGGCAGAAAATCCATCTCGATTAATGACCTCAGTCTTATCAGCAAAGCCACTGCCCTATCTGATTGGTATAAAGGGCCCATTTCATTACACACAGTCCCAAAGTCCAATGAATACCATTTCAAATCCAAATCAAATCAAATGTTATTGGTCATATACACATACAGTATTTAGCAGGTTATTGCGGGTGTAGCTTGTGTCCATAGCTCTACAGTGCAGTAGTATCTAAAAACAATTCACAACAATACACACACATCTAAAAGTAAAATAATGGAATTAAGAAATACATAAATATTAGATTGCGCAATGTCGGAGTGGCATTGACTAAAATACAGTAGAATAGAATACTGTATATACATAAGAGATGAGTATAGCAGTATGTAAACATGATTTAAACATGATTAATTTAAGTGACTAGTGTTCCATTATTAAAGTGGCCAGTGATTCTAAGTCTATGTATATAGGGCAGCAGCCTCTAAGGTGCAGGGTTGGGTTGGAAGCCGTCTAGTAATGGCTATTTAACAGTGTGATGGCAGTAGAGAGATACAGTAGAAGCTGTTTTTCAGTCTATCGGTCCCATCTTTGATGCACCTGTACTGACCTCGCCTTCTGGATGATAGCGGGGTGAAATGGCCGAGGCTCGGGTGGTTGATGTCCTTGATGCTCTTTTTGGCATTCCTGTGATATCGGGTGCTGTAAGTGTCCTGGAGGGCAGGTAGTTTGCCCCTGGTGATGCGGGGGGTAGACATAATATAATGTAGATATAATAGGAGCAGCTTGCAGGGTTAACTCACAGATAAGCAATTTCTCAGCCATTCCCAAGAAGAAGCCACAGAACTACTCTGTCTTCCAGATCGTCCCTGAAATTGGACGAACCATTCAGCTACTACGTTTCTAAAGCCATGTCACATGTCACTTGCACATCCTCATCTGCACATCTATCACTCCAGTGTTATTTGATAAATTCTAATTACTTCGCCACTATGGCCTATTTATTGCCTTATGTCCTTACTTCATTTGCACACACTGTATAGAGATTTTTCTATTGTGTTATTTGACCGTATGTTTGTTTATCTCATGTGTAACTCTGTGTTGTTGTTTTGTCACAATGCTTTGATTTATCTTGGATAGGTCACAGTTGTAAATGAGAACTTGTTCTCAACTGGCCTACCTGGTTAAAGAAAGGTGAAAAAAAAAAAAAAAACTTTCAGAAAGTAAACCATTCATCGAAAGCAAGGTGAGCTCAAAAAAATGAACTGCTGAATCTAGGTTACCCTGCTTCTCCTGCTATCCTTCCTTCACCATACAGTACCTATATGCACTGCACCATACAGCACAGCATATGTTTCTCAGCATAATGTGTTCATTCTTCCACATATGTGACTTGTTTCAGGAAACTAGGCGTATGTCTCATGTCACTACTTCACAGGAGCAGCATTTGAACATCAACACTTATTTTGGCAGAAATGCCTTCTGGTACATGTGAACTTTCATGTCCCTTATTAATAGTAACTTGTATTCCATCCATAAAAATGAATTAAATTGTTAAATTGCGAGCCTAGTTGGTCTAGCCACAGAAAAAAGGCAAGAACCTTCCCACTAGTATTGATTGGCTGAGATAATGTATGGGCTGGACATGCCCGGAGATGAGTTTGGATTGGTCTGCCATGTAGCAAGCTTCTGTCTATAAAGTCAGCTGTTCAGTATGTGTTAACAGTCCTTTCTACCGCACCGTTTTTGAAAGATATAACGTTAGCCATGGAGAACTACAAAACTGTTGCTACTTTTCTCAACAAAATTGATGCCCTGAATTTAGCAGGCGCTATCAACAGATCAGTTGGAAAATGTGATGGACTGTTTACTGCACACGCCACATTCAGTGTGAACCGGAGTGACTTGACATAAAGCTGGCCAAACAAGATGTTGCTTCAATCAAAACAGAGTTAAATGGTTCCAGTCTGCCATGAAGCATTCATCTATATGGGTAAGAGTCTAGCTACATTTTCCAGATTTAAGATTCTAATTTATATTGCAAGTTAAAGCAAACTGTTAGTTAGCGAGCAACGTTCCTTCAAATTACCCATCAATTTAGACAAGTGTGTTGGGTAAGCATCTAATAACGATAAAATATTGTTTTCTGGACACTGTGTTTTTGATATTGCTCCTATGCAAGTACTATCACTGTACCGTTTCCACCTTCTGTATCCTGTGCATGTGACAAATAAACATAGATTTTATTTGATATAGTGTGTGTTTACCACATGGCCTCACATGTGAATCTTTAAAGAGATGGATGGGACAAAGGCCTAAGAGGGTGTGAACGATGCTGAATGGGTGTAGACAAAGAAGAGCTCTCCAGTAGGTGTACTAAAACATTCAGGGGCCATTTTCTCAAAAGTGAGGTTACAAGTTGATCAACTTTCAAAGCAGAATTACTTTCCAATTGTTCCTCAACTGCAGTGTGTGATATACCATTTCCAGCTCTGAATCACACTTTTATTGAATGCAAAAAACACAGTTTCAAATTTTGCTACTTAAGACCGAGTCGAGTTGGTTGGTCACATATAGTATGCCTCAACACATACAGTATAAGGTAAAACTGCTTAACTTCTTCAGTACGGCGAATCAATCACCATTTGTGCCCCTTTCTCTCGCTTTCCTTCTTCCATTTTCTACTTAGCCCACATGAATATAAAGTGTGTGCGTTCATTGACTCGCGTTCGTTGCGCATGAGTCGTCTCACACTCCTTGCAATTTTTTTTTGTGGCTGATGGCGATGGGGTTGATGAGCAATGGGGACGCGAGAGAGGGGGTGGGAGTGTTGACAGCTCTGACACTAGGAACAATGAAAGCAAACAAGAGAGGATGGAGAGAAAAAATGATGCCGCCTGTCAGCCAGCAATAACATTGAGTCTTTCAATAATCTGATTGAATGTGTTATTTACCTCTTGAAAGGGAAACAAAAGTGGAACCTTTCGAGACAGGGTGGTGGTGGGGGGGTGGGTGATGAGAAGGAGAGATTGAGTTGCTTCCGAAAAGGAGATGGAGAAAACAAGGGATGGGAGAAATGAAGAAGGCAGAAGGAGGAACATGGTGGTGTTGAAATCCTACAGTCAAAGTTTTTATTCCAAATAGCCTCCCTCTGCAGTCCCTTGGTGGAGGGCTTTGCAGAGCTGAGATGTAGCCGTGACATTGAGAGCTACTAGGATTGTTTTTCATTTTGAGGGTACATGGGAATTGATTTTTACTGGGGAGGGATTCTGGGGGTATATGAAGCAAAATCCTTGACCAAAGCTTTGGCAGAAAGTCTTGCGATTTGCAAGGGTAGATCGAATGTTACATTGTTCACTATTCTGAAAACATTATTAGACTATTATTTCCCTTTTAATTGGTCACACTCACACACTCCTACTCCCATGAAATCAATTTGTGGTCTTGGGAGGACAACAACAAAAATGTACTTTCTTGACCTTGCCTCTAACCAAGCACAGCCCAAAATCTTATCTGCCAATGTTGCTCTTGTCTGCAATCCCTGATATGCTTATGTGCTGCCTCAGAGCAACCATATATCCTGAGATTATTGCCTTGGGGTTCACCATATAATATGCATCCAGAGTGTCGACTGTTTTCTGGATTGCTCCAGGGAAGAGATTCCAGAAACATAAACGGAACACTTGTCAAGTATGTAGTGCAATACACACACATGTAAATGCTGGATGATTCATGTTCCATGATAGGGGACCTACTGTAGCAGTAACTCATTGAATTAAGAGTAGACAAATGGCAAATAGTATGAGATACTCAATATAATATGATTACTCTTATTGTGCTATTCTAACCCTCAGCGTGTCTCCACGGCCGTGGTACGCCCAACATTGATGTATGTTATCGACTCCCTATGTGCAAGAATCTCAAGAGTGAGTTAGCTACTCCACAACAGGTAACATAACTACTGAATATCAACCTACAGAGACATCTCCTCCTCCAGAGTTACAACTCCATAGAGTCTAAAGGGCAGCCTGACTTCTGAAAACGTTTTGCAGGGTGGCCTACATAGCTCTATCTGTGTGCTGTGTGCTGCTGCTGGGTGGGGTGGGGGACCATTTTCTTCAGCTTCCAGTGCATGATGGGAAACAGTGGTTGGTGCCAGACAGTGTCAGGGCCCAGTAGGGATCTAATCACCCCAGTCTCAGCAGGGAGCTCAGCCACCACAGCCACTCTGGGTGGACTCAGGCTACAGGTAGTAAAAGCCTGCTTCACCCCAACCACCAACTGATCAATGAGTGCTAAGGTTCAGGAAAGAGAAGGAGAGAAAGAGTGTGTGCATGCGTGTGTATTTGTGTGTGCATGCGTGTGTATTTGTGTGTGCATGTGTGACATGGGAGCGCAAGGCTGAGCTGAAAGGATGGGGAGAAGGAGGACATGGGAAATGGGAGTGTGAGGTTTTTCAAATATATTTGCCATCAGGTATTGATCAGATGATCAATTGAAGCAATTAATGGTTGAAACAAGTTTGCTGAGCCACTGTTACTCTCTCCTTACAGCACTCAACCCACAATGCATTGCAGAGTCTCATATGAAAAATTAATGAGGATCCCGTTCGTGGGGAATACATCAAGTGCAGAATTACAAGAGGGATGCAGCTCTCACACTCCAAAGACTCAAGGCTCACACCTACTGATTATTTTGTTTTCTCTCCGACACATGGATTACTCCATGGCCCTAATAGAAAAATAGGGCTAGGAGAAGTCATATGCTGTATCTGTGAGAGATAGGGTGAGAAAGAGAGAGTTAGAGAGGTAGGTAGAGATAGTGAGAGATAGAGAACGAGAGACAGGTAGATACAATAAGAAAGAGAGAAAGAAAGTGTGTGTGTGTGTTTGTGTGGGTGTGTGTGGGTGTGTACCCGAATGCATGTGTGCTACTCTCTTTTCAGTTAATCCCTTTTTTATTAGATTAAACAAGAGGGTGTAGAAAAAAAGCTGGTTTAATTTCCCTGGGCATATTTCACTGGACCGCTGTTCAGAGAGGTATTAAAATTATCCACAGTTAATTTTTTCATTTAAAAAAAAAACTTTTATTTAACTAGACAAGTCAGTTAAGAACAAATTCTTATTTACAATGAAGGTCTACAGTAAACAGCCAACAGAGTAAATTGATATGTACGATATTAAATCAATGATCATATCATAGGTGGCACATTATATGTGAAATTGCTGCAGTGCAAGTCTGCTAGCTAGATTAATAAGATTCAAATTTTTTATGTGTGGGATAAAGTGTCATTTACACTTTAATGCCACAAAACCTCAGAGCTTTGGCAATGAATCTTCCCTCTTTTTATCCAATACACTTTATCCTTTTTGTATTGGATTTGAAATGATCTGAGAATCTCAAGAATGCGGCGGTTATCAGTCTTTTTCGCCCGTCGAAAAAAGTGGAGACACAAATGAGTGATTAGCACTTGAAAGGCTGTGGGTCATATCAAAGTGCTGACAAAGTGAAGTTAGAAAAATGTCATGTTTTTCTGAGATCAGAGCGAGAAGCTCAGAATCCTCATTCACTCTCTCTCTCCTGTCCTCAATCTCAGGCTATTTGAGTGCATTGCGCCTTTGGATATTGAAGCACGAATGAGCAACGGATATGCCATTTCCTTGTCACCGAGATGAGATTGAAAACTGCATTCTGACACACGCGGGAAACATATGACGCACTCTGAAGCAAAGCTAGAATGATGTGATTGGAACTAACATTACATTCAAATGTGATCATCTTGTGACGGCCGGCCGCCCAACAACCTGCCCGCTCGACCCTATCCCCTCCTCTCTTCTCCAGACCATTTCCGGAGACCTTCTCCCTTACCTCACCTCGCTCATCAACTTATCCCTGACCGCTGGCTACGTCCCTTCCGTCTTCAAGAGAGCGAGAGTTGCACCCCTTCTGAAAAAACCTACACTCGATCCCTCCGATGTCAACAACTACAGACCAGTATCCCTTCTTTCTTTTCTCTCCAAAAACTCTTGAACGTGCCGTCCTTGGTCAGCTCTCCCGCTATCTCTCTCAGAATGACCTTCTTGATCCAAATCAGTCAGGTTTCAAGACTAGTCATTCAACTGAGACTGCTCTTCTCTGTATCACGGAGGCGCTCCGCACCGCTAAAGCTAACTCTCTCTCCTCTGCTCTCATCCTTCTAGACCTATCGGCTGCCTTCGATACTGTGAACCATCAGATCCTCCTCTCCACCCTCTCCGAGTTGGGCATCTCCGGCGCGGCCCACGCTTGGATTGCGTCCTACCTGACAGGTCGCTCCTACCAGGTGGCGTGGCGAGAATCTGTCTCCTCACCACGCGCTCTCACCACTGGTGTCCCCCAGGGCTCTGTTCTAGGCCCTCTCCTATTCTCGCTATACACCAAGTCACTTGGCTCTGTCATAACCTCACATGGTCTCTCCTATCATTGCTATGCAGACGACACACAATTAATCTTCTCCTTTCCCCCTTCTGATGACCAGGT
The DNA here is from genome assembly GCF_021184085.1 of Oncorhynchus gorbuscha. Taxonomy (NCBI): domain Eukaryota; kingdom Metazoa; phylum Chordata; class Actinopteri; order Salmoniformes; family Salmonidae; genus Oncorhynchus; species Oncorhynchus gorbuscha. The sequence goes on along the minus strand of NC_060191.1, from coordinate 37,253,533 downwards.
GGCGAATCGCATCTCTGCATGTCTGGCAGACATATCAGTGTGGATGACGGATCACCACCTCAAGCTGAACTTCGGCAAGACGGAGCTGCTCTTCCTCCCGGGGAAGGACTGCCCGTTCCATGATCTCGCCATCACGGTTGACAACTCCATTGTGTCCTCCTCCCAGAGCGCTAAGAACCTTGGCGTGATCCTGGACAACAAACTGTCGTTCTCAACTAACATCAAGGCGGTGGCCCGTTCCTGTAGGTTCATGCTCTACAACATCCGCAGAGTACGACCCTGCCTCACACAGGAAGCGGCGCAGGTCCTAATCCAGGCACTTGTCATCTCCCGTCTGGATTACTGCAACTCGCTGTTGGCTGGGCTCCCTGCCTGTGCCATTTAACCCCTACAACTCATCCAGAACGCCGCAGCCCGTCTAGTGTTCAACCTTCCCAAGTTCTCTCACGTCACCCCGCTCCTCCGCTCTCTCCACTGGCTTCCAGTTGAAGCTCGCATCCGCTACAAGACCATGGTGCTTGCCTACGGAGCTGTGAGGGGAACGGCACCTCAGTACCTCCAGGCTCTGATCAGGCCCTACACCCAAATAAGGGCACTGCGTTCATCCACCTCTGGCCTGCTCGCCTCCCTACCACTGAGGAAGTACAGTTCCCGCTCAGCTCAGTCAAAACTGTTCGCTGCTCTGGCTCCCCAATGGTGGAACAAACTCCCTCACGACGCCAGGACAGCGGAGTCAATCACCACCTTCCGGAGACACCTGAAACCCCACCTCTTTAAGGAATACCTAGGATAGGATAAAGTAATCCTTCTCACCCCCCTTAAAATATTTAGATGCACTATTGTAAAGTGGTTGTTCCACTGGATGTCATAAGGTGAATGCACCAATTTGTAAGTCGCTCTGGATAAGAGCGTCTGCTAAATGACTTAAATGTAAATGTAATGTAATGTAAAATGTAAATGATCAGAATTTTGTGGAAAAGAGATCCATTTACCATTACACTGTTCTTGCAGTAACATGACAATCAGTACGACCTTCAAAAAAGTATCACTTGTGTCTATGACAATCTATGCAAGAATCGCAATACATGATTTGTCACCAGCACTTGAAAGCGTGAATAAAACAGTACATACATTATGCTCCATACATACATATGATGTGTTACAGTAGATATGACATCGCACCACACAGAAACTATGATGATAGCTTAGTAAGACACTTACTGTCACAGGAACACACACCAAAGTTATTATTAGTAGTGTGGGCGCAAGCCGCAATATGTGCCAGGGAGGAAAAAGTTTGTGCTTTGGCTCTCGACGAAGATTAAAAAAAAAGTGTGTCCGGCTCAGTAATGCCTCAAGTGTAAATTGTCCGCAACAGTGAAATGGGCGACCTCGATGTGAATGAACGAGGAAGTCGAACACACCTCCTTTCAAACTGTTGTTAGAAAATCAAACTCAAATTGGCAAGTTAAAACATAGCCTATGGATAATTAGCAGGCGGCGTGAATTTACTTGAGGGCGGCGTGGGTTAACTGTCCAGTTGCGTAACAATCACATTTTGGAACGGTGAGTGCATCCTGCGATCACACACACATAACAAACAAACAAAAAAACTCATGCTGGGACGAGCATTAGAAATATTTGGAACTCACACGTGAAAAGGTTAAACATTCCGTCAAAGAAACCATTTTGACGCCAAATCATAATGGAACACTTTTCAATGTTATATCTGACATGGTACAGGTGTCTTCTTTTTTAAGCCCATAACCATGTGTGTGAGGTGTGTACCTTTGCTCAAAGTAGATTTGTTAAAGACTACCAAGAAACAACCTGATTTAGCCCACTGCAGTAAAAGGTTCATGAAATAAGGGAGAAGCACAAGATCTAAGACGTAAAATAGAACCTTGGGGTCCAGAGACGGGCACATTAGCAAGAAATCTAGCTCCCTTGGGGGAGCTGTAATTGTGCTTATCAACGCCACAGTCATTACAATACAATGGGGTAAGTGTGTAATGTTAATGCAGCATGAAAAACTAAACCATCTCTGGTTAATATGTTGCTGTAGCTGGCAAACAAACACACATACATGTGCATGTACATATGCATACACACGTGATAAAGTCAATAATCCAGTTGTCTTTAGAAGGTCTACTATATTTTGAGGCTGTGCTCCATGGCTAATTGCTTCGCTTTCCAGGTGCCTGCTCGTACATGACCAGGCTACCGTGCTGTTAAACAGGCTCGTTAAAACCTCGTGTAGTATCAAGCCTTTCTCCACCCGGACGTGATCGCCTTCGGCTGCTCATCTCGAGACCTTTGACCAACATACAGTATGCAGAGGCAGGAATGGCTGCTGGAGGTGTGCACTCCTCTCACATGGGACACTCACTCATGTTCTATTCGTCTGAGAACAAATTTGTTCGCAGATGCACAACAAATCCTGGCCATGGTTGCAAACAGTCAAAGCAAACATACCACACATAAGAAAACACAGTGGTGAGGTATAACAATAGGGATGAAATACTGAAGGCGCTCCTCTCTTGTCCACAATGGATGCAGCACCTCTCCAGTTTCATAGCTACAAATTGATGAAAGCCATTGATTGAAAGACGAGTCAATTTGCCGAGCTAGTGTCTTAGGCTGGAACTATACTGCAGCATTAAGTATCTGTATGGGATGACGGTCTGGAGGATGATCCCTGATCGTTGTCCTGCAGGCTCACACAGGGGGAGAGAGAGAGGAGAAAAATTGGGTTTCCTCTTGTTTATTGGCCAGAGCAGCCATTTTTTTACCTTTAATTTACTAGGCAAGTCAGTTAAGAACAAATTATTATTTTCAATGACGGCCTAGGAACAGTGGGTTAACTGCTGGTTCAGGGGCAGAACGACAGATTTGTACCTTGTCAGATCGGGGATTCGACGCCCCTGCCTTGACCCCGGCGAGCACTTGTTTCCTCTACCATTGATCTGGCTCTGAGTTGGAGGGTGGAGCATGGAGAGCCAAGCAGCGTTGGACTAAGTGCACTGTAGAAAATTGATGATCGAGGAAGCACAGGAGAGGAATACTTATTGCTTACAGTACATGCAGGGTCAATTTTGTTACCCTCCACTCACAGACACATTGATAAAAGATCATCTCACTCATTACACAATGTTGATCTTGCATCAATCAACTTAACTGTGTGATCCCCAAAAAAGACAAAAGCAGTTTAGATTGAATTGCATTTCAACCTTTCATCAAGCTACCAGTAGGGACTTGACTATCCATGTATTTCCATGAATCATTTTTATTGGATAACGAGGCTGTTAGCCAACAATAAAGGCAGACTGCTCAAGAAAGTATTATCCCCCACTTTAATCTCCCCTTGAAGTGCTCTATTGCCTCTGGTGGAAATATGATCCGGAGGGTTGTGCCAGCTGTCGAGCTGGAAGGAAAGGTAATCATGACCTCTCATTCACACCCAGTGTCTTTTCTCCTTGCTGATTACTCTCTGATGTACTATGCCAGCCATGATGGTCTTATTGTTTTGATTTCTTGCCATTGAGTATCTCCTTTAACCAGGGGTGACCGACCTACCATTGCATTTCATCCTTAGAACAACATCATATTTACTGAGCTGGATATTTTCACTGTTGCCAGCTCATATCATCACAAGCACAGCCTAGTAATGAATGCGGCAACATTATTTTCTGTAGTGATGTCAACCATGGCCCATTTCAGAATCCATAAAACTAAGCCTGTCGGCTCCAGCCACTGACTAATGTGGGTCGTAACCTACGCTACGTGAGAGTATGGGTGTGTGCATATTGAAGCTTAGAGGAATGTTGGTGTGAAAAGAAAAAGATGCTCAGTCCCACTTTAAACAAACAAAGACTGTATGTGTTAAGGTTTTGGAGCAGGATGTCACGCCCTGGTCGAAGTGTTTTGTGTTTATCTTCATTTATTTGGTCAGGCCAGGGTGTGACATGGGTTTTTGTATGTGGTGTGTATGTAGTGGGATTGTAGCTTAGTGGGGTGTTCTAGGTAAGTCTATGGCTGTCTGAAGTGGTTCTCAATCAGAGGCAGGTGTTTATCGTTGTCTCTGATTGGGAACCATATTTAGGCAGCCATATTCTTTGGTTGTATTGTGGGTTATTGTCCTTAGTGTCTTGATGTCCTTATTCTGTGTTAGTTTGCACCAGTTTAGGCTGTTTCGGTTTTCATTACGTTTATTGTTTTGTTGAGTTTGTGGTTTGATTTGTGTTACGTTGTTTTATTAAACATGGATCGCAATCTACACGCTGCAGTTTGGTCCGACTCTCCTTTACCACATGAAAACCGTTACACAGGAGCTGTTATGTCACACTTTACACAGCATGACAAACATACATTATTTGTGAAGAATATGTCATGAGTAATGCTCTTTAAAGCATTTATAACTGGTTGTTTTCTTAAATGCCCCAACCTCTCCAAAAATGTACATTAAGGGGGAGGAAAAGAGAGGAGGAGGACAAAGAGGAGGAGGATATTCAAGGTGAAAGTGATGGCTGAGCTTGGGGTGAGAGTTGGATCAATGGTGGAGGAGACTACTGAGGGTCAGGGGGCAGCTAGATCACAACAAAACAGCCAGCAGCCCTGAGGAGGTATTGAGGGCCTGCCAGCTCACTGAAAAGGGCTAATAAATGCCTCACTGCACGTGGATAAAACAGTCACCAAATGGGAATTAGGAACAAAGCTCAGGTGGTGATGACCCCACACCTTAATTCACATAGAGGGATGGATGTATGGTTGTAGACCTTCTGATGGACAGAGAGATCAACTAATCCAAAAGGTACACCATATCCAGGACTTCCTGAATATCTGTGAGTAAGCCTATGTTTTGAAAACAAAACAATTTACACATTGTATAATTTCATTATGTGTTATGTAATGTATTTCCATTATGCAATTAAAGGCCACCACTCTAACCACTGATGAGGCAAACATACATTTCACTAAACTAACAATGAGATGGAAACTTATCATGGCTCGATCATACAGTCCCTCCCCTATCTTTTCCCATCTGCATTGGTATTTCCAGCAAATTAACCCCGCACACATCATTACTAGTCACACCCTGATCCGTTTCACCTGTCATTGTGCTCGTCTCCACCCCCCTCCAGGTGTCGCCCATCTTCCCCATTATCCCCTGCGTATATATACCTGTGTTTTCTGTCTGTTGCCAGTTTGTCTTGTTTGTTCAAGCTTACCAGTGTTTTGTCTCAGCTCCTGTTTTCCCCTAGTCTCTTTATCTCGTCATCCTGGTTTTTGACCTTTGCCTGTCCTGACCCTGTGCCCGCCCGCCTGACCACTGCCCGTCTCTGACACAGAGCCTGCCTGCCATCCTGTACCTTTGCTGCACCTCTGTATACCGACCTCTGCCTGACCTGAGCCTGCCTGCCATCCTGTACCTTGGCCTCTGTTCTGGATTGACCCCTGTCTATCTTGATCTGTTATTTAGCCTGCCCCTGTGGTTACAATAAACATTGTTACTTCACACAGTCTGCACTTGGGTCTTACCTTGATTCCTGATAATTACTAGTTTATGACCTCATGCTTATGCATGTATATCTTTTATATGGCAGCAGGTAGCCTAGCGGTTAGTGCATAGGGCCAGAAACCGAAAGGTTGCTAGTTCAAATACCTGAGCTGTCAAAGTAAAAATCTGTTGATGTGCCTTTGAGCAAGGCACTTAACCCTAATTTGCTCCATGGGTGCCATACTACTATGGCTGTAAAACATCGCGTTTTGATGCACCTATCAAGTGTGTCACAATAAACATTTTATTTTTTTATGTATCAAATTGTGTATGAGCTCATGCTTGCAAGCCGTTGAGTTTGGTTTACGCATTAATTTCAAGCCTATTGCGGACGGGAAATGTCACCCTTTCTGCATGAGTTCTGCCCACATCTGAAGTTCATCAACCCGATTAGGCTACTGACTGGAGCATATACATTTTCTCTATAACAGTTGCAAAAGAGGATTACACTTGCCCAAAACAATGAGAAAACAAACTCCAGCCAATAGCAACAGTACAGTATGGGCTGCAGCCGCAATGCTGTAGATTTGTGGTTCACACAATCTATTTTTATCTTAATGCTGACAGCAACCACGCCACTGTTCACACAACGGTGATTGAGATAATTGGGTGCCATTTATCCACGGTCTCGCTCAAAGTCTTAGACATTTCTCCCCATGATGCCTTATGGTGCAATGATAGTAGCAACGGTATGCATTCTATCCCTATTCTCCCCTTGTAATTCCCCTTTTCTAATCTATATAGTGCCCCAGCATGGGGAACCTGTTTACAGGAGTTGAATCAGAGGGCAATATTTACACACCATGAAAGCAGGGAAGAGACTGCAATGAGTGAGTGTGGCTATTTCAGGTTTATTTCCATGCGGGGTAGTTCAGACAAGTTATTTAACATGTGCCAAGTCTTCAGCTTTGATGGAAAGAAGGGAAGGCTGGGAGTTAAAGGAGAAACTCCCTTGAGCTATTGCTGTGTGTGTATTGTGTTTGACAGGCCATGATGGACCGCAAAAAAGGCTAAATCTACAAAGGATTCACCTTACCAACCTAGCTGTTCTAAATAATTCCCTGCATTGCAATAAAACCACCCTAAACCAACAGCAAGTCTCCGTTTGTATTCCATTGTGTGACTACAGGGGAAGTTCATTCAGGTAGCGGATGGAGAGAGTTGCTTGCTGGATGCCAGACTCTATGGATCAAAGCAGGCTGCAACAGTGAAGCTAATCCACTACAACCTGACCTGCCTCACACAAGCTCAAGACTAGGCCCTGTTAGGTCCCTACCAACCCACTAACTCCAACTTCACAGCTGCCTTGAATGTTAACAGACACACTAGGACTGCACAGCCCTCACTTACCACACTGTGGGATAGTCAAGGGCATGAATCGTTGCTGAGCTGGGCTGGGGAGGCGTGGTCTTGACTGGGGATGGAATGAAGAGAAAGAGCGGACCCGTATGCCTCAGGATGTCTATTCCACCATAATGGCCTACTCTGTTCTAATTCTCACCCTACTGACAGAGAGCCCGCTCTGGGCAGGCACAGAACACCAGACAGCCTGGAGTAGCCAGGTACAAATGCATTTTTGTTAGCACCAGCCGTGTCCATCTCACCCAAGGGCTATGAATTGGAACTCACACACACACACACACACACACACACACACACACACACACACACACACACACACACACACACACACACACACACACACACACACACACACACACACACACACACACACACACACACACACACACACACACACACACACACACACACACACACACACACACACTGCTAGGAAGGTGTCAACATGCTATTTCTGAGCTACAGCAGTACATAAAATATAACCTAGACTGAAACAAACAGACACACACACACACACAGAAAACACACACACACTGTCTCTCTCATGACAATGATTCAGACATCATCCTGCGCAGTCATCCACAAACTCTAACACCAGGCAGCAAAGTGGTCTTCAGCTATTGACTGGTCATTAAAGGCATTTGGGCTTTTTATGAAGATTACAAAAACCTATCTTGTGTCTATTAGTCTACAGGGCCTGAATATTATTGAGAGCCTTTCATATTCAACTCACCAATAGTCATCCTCTATGCTAAATACAAACCTTTCCATATTTGGCACCAGAACAGGCCACCACAGGTGCTGGCTGACTTAGAGGCAAGGCTGTCACAATGGAGAGGAAAATGCTAATTGGTGCACATTAGAGACACGTCATATTTCAAAAAGGCTATCAGAATTGTGTCAGATATGACCTTCAAATCAAATGACGCCCTAATCGCTGATGCATGAAGATTAGTGACTTGGCTGTCTTGTAATTACATTGTAGCCTAGATATAAGTGCACTCATTACATTTCGTACATGCGAGTGTGTAGGCTAGGTGCTGAGTGTTTTTTTGTTGTCTGTGTGTGAGGCCGTCTCTGTGAGAATAAGTGTGTGGGTGTGAAGTGCGAATGATATAAAGTAGAGCACCTTGTAATGCTCCATATGACCGTTATCGAGACACACACACACACATCGCCTGAGACACAGTTATCTATTATGTATCGTTTGTTTGTGCAGCAGATAACTAATATATTCATGACTATTCATTTGATCATGATGCAGCGTAAAATACATAATGCCCTCTGGCTCTCAAAACGGTAAAGTTTCAAGGATACCGTTTCGGGAGCTGTCTATTGCACTGAGCGTCTCATACAGCCAATTCGTCAGTGAATTCAATGCAAACGTTGGAGAGCTGTCCATGGTGCTGAAAAGTCTCACCCAGCCACATCTGCCAGCGAAAACAGTGCTAGTTCTGATTTCAGTGCAGCCTACCTTACCAACCACACTCCTCGCTGTTTCTTTCGCCCCTATATAGCTAGTCACTGCAAGCACAGAAGCAAATGAAACATACCTAAAATGTGTCCTCATTCCAACAGAGTTAACGCATTCCAATGCTGTCAGGATTGCAGGCAGCCACAAAGCACACCATTTCGTAAATGACACCAATTAGGCCTAAACATGTTTTAGTGTTTCACTCATTTCTGTACATCATTGAGACACTGCATACAATACCTTGCTTTGATAACGTAAATATGCTTACAAAACAGATTCACATATTCCTGCATTATTAGCTAGAATGGAAAACATACTCATTCGTGCACAAATATACTACATTTAATCAAATGGACGTCAAATATTAGAATGCATGTTGGCACAAGGATGGCGGTGCAGGCTATCGTCAGTAGTGCATGCCGGTAATTCTTCAACTAATAAAAATGCAGCAATGTTCAGGGCTGTTCTCATGCGAAATTTCATTCCAATTCGCAGAAACCGCCATTTCATTTTCGAACACGTTTACATGATTAATACGTTATCAATTAGCCTACCTTTTTGGTTTGAGCCCTCTCTCCTGTCCCTCAAAGTCGAAAGATCCCGCTCTCTAACGCACGGCGTCTGGCGATTAGCGTCCAACTTTGCACTTCTGTCCCCACACGGATGGATCTGATGCTGCCCAGGGTGAAACAGAGACGCCGTAGGGATGCTCTATAGCAACGCCAGTCAGGCAGCGCAGGGAAATGTCTAAGCGCGAAAAGACGCACACCCAGACACGAGACAAGCTTCAGGTACCACCACCGGCCACAGGTATAGCAAACACTTACTGGAAAACGCATAGGAATAACAAAATGTATAAGAGCGGAAAGTTACTACTATAAGGGGGTTTTAGTAAATAAAGCTACTACTATAAGGGGGTTTTAGTCAATCGATTCGGTTTCATCTGTGCTGGGTAGCAATGCCTCTTCGCACCTCGGTTGCAGTGCAAAATGTCCTTGACTAACATGCTGATCACATTTATCCAATGGTTCCTGGCACAACGTTCATTGAAATGTTGTCTTGTCCGTTCCCCAAAATGTCAAAGAAAGCATACACTTGTTAGAAACACACCCCGGTGAATTGAAACGGACTGTACCGTTATCCAAAAACAATCACTCATGCATTTTGGAGAAAAATGATGCAGTAACCTTGAACTATGTCCAAAATACAAGGTGCAGGCGTGTCCAGCGTTTCTCCAAAATCCATAGCTGGGTTCCTACAACCTCCTCCAAAGCCAACACTTAAAACAAATACATCCAGTGAAAGTAAAACAACATATCAAGCGAAGGAATATCAATGAATTACATCGCTGTCACCTGATATTCGTCTCACTGAGGTTATTGGGCAAATGACAAATGACCGTGAATAATTTACACAACAATTCTGTGGATCACCCCTAGGTGAGCGAGCGGGTGGGGTGAGATGCAATCTCAGCTCCGGAATTGCAGCGGCACGCCCAGTCCGATGTCTTTCCTTCTCGTCCCCACCGGCGAGTACTTTCCGCGTCTCTCCTTGTAGGCCTACTTGCTGACCAAGTAAGTAGCTTGCAGAGAGAGAGAGACCTATCTTATCCACCTCCAGGTCTTCAAGTCAAACCGTGACTTTAGTTCAATTGAGCTGGTGTGGAGGTGTTGCATTGTGCCTCGTTGGGAATACCATGTAGGCTAATAGGTTTCACTAAAACATGAGATGCAGAGAGGGAGGGGAACAGAGCTGTGCACGGGAGGGAGGGAACGATGCACTCGCTGGTGGCAATGCACTTGTGCATTTAAAAGAGATATGCGCTTGTGGATTTAAATGTATTTAATTCAGCCTTTTAATGTGTAGCCTAATAATAATAATTTCAGTCGCTCATTTAAATCTTAATGTTTACTTGGTCCTTGTAGGCCTACATGGACCTCGTAGATTTGATGTTGTTTATTGTCATCATATATGTCTAATTGCCATTAATACCATTAAATTAAGTCTTATATTAAATTATTGCATTATTATTTGTATAGGCCTGGCAAAGGGTACCATGTCTCACCCCAGGAGAGTTAGGCACAGAAGGCTAGATTATTTCCAAGGTGCAAGATTAAGTGAACAAAGTTGCAGAAAGTAGCTTAAATCATGGACTAATGCATGCAAGTTCTCAAGACCAAATAAATATACAGTACCAGTCAAAAGTTAGGACACACCTACTCATTCAAGTGTTTTTCTTTATTTTTTAAATATTTTTTTTCTACACTGTAGAATAGTGAAGACATCACAACTATGAAATAACACATATAGAATCATCTAGTCACCAAAAATGTGTTTAACAAATCTAAATCTATTTTATATTCTTCAAAGTAGCCACCCTTTGCCTTGATGATAGCTTTACACGCTCATGGCATTCTCTCAGCCATCTTTACATGCAGAAATCATCCGTTCACCTACTCTGCGTCTCACAAAGACATGGCAGATGGAACCAAAAATCTCAAATTTGGATTCATCAGACAAAAGGACATATTTCCACGGGTCTAATGTCCATTGCTCACGTTTCTTGGCCAAAGCAAGTCTCTTCTTCTTGATGGTGTCCTTTGGTAGTGGTTTCTTTGCAGCAATTCAACCATGAGGCCTGATTCGCGCAGTCTCCTGTGAACAGTTGATGTTGAGATGTGTCTGTTACTTGAACTCTGAAGCATTTATTTGGGCTTCAATTTCTGGGGCTGGTAAATCTAATGAACTTATCCTCTGCAGCAGAGGTAACTCTGGGTCTTCCTTTCCTGTGGCGGTACTCATGAGAGACAGTTTAATCATAGCGCTTGATGGTTTTTGCGAATGCACTTGAAGAACTTTCAAAGTTCTTGACATTTTCCGAATTGACTGACCTTCATGTCTTAAAGTAATGATGGACTGTCGTTTCTTTTTGCTTATTTAAGCTGTTCTTGCCATAATATGGACTCTGTCCTTTACCAAATAGGGCTATCTTCTGTATACCACCCCAAGTTTGTCACAACACAACTGATTGGCTCAAATACATTAAGAAAATAAATTCCAAAAATGTACTTTTAACAAGGCACACCTGTTGCTTGACATGCATTTCATGTGACTACCTCATGAAGCTGGTTGAGAGAATGCCAAGAGTGTGCAAAGCTGTCAATCAAGGCAACGGGTGGCTACTTTGAAGAATCTCAAATGTAAAATTGTTTTGGTTACAACATGATTCCATATGTGTTATTTTATAGTTTTGATGTCTTCACTATTATTCTACAATGTAGAAAACAGTAAAAATAAAGAAAACCCTTGAATGAGTAGGTGTATCTAAACTTTGGACTTCTTACTGTATATATATATATATATATATATATATATATATATATTTTTTAAACAAGAAAATATATTTCGGCCCAGTGTCACTTTGCACTTAGCTAGTAGCTCTGGTGTGGGACGTGGACCCCGCTCCACCTTAGGCTTGGCCCACTTAGGTGGTGCCTCTGGAGCGGGGACCCTCGCCGCCGACCCTGGACCCTCGCAGCGGGCCCTAGACAGGAGGGCGACTCTGGCAGCTCCGGACAGGAGAGCGACTCCGGCAGCTCCGGACAGGAGGGCGACTCCGGCAGCTCCGGACAGGGCGCAGGCACAGGACTCACCAGGCTGGGGAGACCTACTGAAGGCCTGGTCCGTGGAGGAGGCACAGGATAGACCGGGCTGTGGGGGAGCACTGGAGATCTGGTGCATAGCCTTGGCACCACGCTACCAGGCTGAATGTCCACTCTAGCTCTGCACGTACGGGGAGCTGGAACAGGCCACACTGGGTTCTCCTGGCGAACTGGGGAAATCGTGCTTGGAGCCGGCGCAGGATATCCTGGTCTGAGGAGACGCACTGGAGGTCTGGAGAGCTGGACGGGCACAATTTGTTCTGGCTGGATCCTCACCCTAGCCCGGCAGATGCGGGGAGCTGGGATGTAGCGCACCGGGTTACGATTGCGCACTGGAGACAGCGTGCGCTCCACCTCATTACACGCTGCCTGACCAGTACGACGCCCGCCACGGTAAGCACGGGGAGTTGGCTCAGGTCTCCAACCTGACTCTGCCACACTCCCTGTGTGCCCTCCCTAAAAAAAATTGGGGGCTGCCTGTCGGGCTTCCATGCCAGCCGTGTTCCCTCATAATGTTGCCGCTCAGCCTTAGCTGCCTCCAGTTCCTCCTGTGGACGGCGATACTCCCCAGCCTGCCTCCAGGGTCCCTTCCCGTCCAGGATCTCCTCCCATGTCCAGGAGTCCATTACACCACGCTGTTTGATCCTTTGGTGGTGGGTAGTTCTGTTACGGTCATCGTTGCATGAAGAAGTGGACCAAAGCGCAGCGTGATAAGTGTTCATGATTTATTAATAGAACTGAACACTGAATAACAAAATGAGAACGAACGAAACAGTTCTGTCTGGTGCAGACACAAAAACAGAAAACAACCCACAAAACACAGGTGGGAAAAGGCTACCTAAGTATGGTTCTCAATCAGAGACAACGATAGACAGCTGCCTCTGATTGAGAACCACACCCGGCCAAACAAACAGAAATAGAAAACATAGAACACAAAATATAGAATGCCCACCCCAACTCACGCCCTGACCAAACCAAAATAGAGACATAAAAAGGATCTAAGGTCAGGGCGTGACATTTCAAAACCTTATTCGTGATGATACATTTCTTGACTGTCTGTTTTGCCATTTGTGAATGTGTTATTCAATGTGTTTCTATGGGCTATAGTAGTAAAGTTCAAAGTCAATATCTAACATTGTTTGATGTAGCAACACCATAACCACTTCTTCAAAATAGTAAATAGCTTAAAATAGTCAGAAATAATCTAAGATAAATCAAGAAATCTGTAATTAATTAAGACATTTTTGCGGAGGAAGTCAGTCGCACAGTTTTACATCTAACTAAGGTGTTTGGTGCAATATTTCTCAAGTAAAAAAATGTGATTGAAAAACTAGTCAGTGCACTGCATACAGTCTATCAATTCGGGAAAGTCTGGTAGCATGCGCAGGACTGATTTCTGAGAACATAACATGTCTACAACTTCATCATCTACAAACTGTCAAACTATTGTAAAATAAAGCACAAGCTACATGCTGTTTATCAGTGTCCAAAGTGCTATATGGCTCGGTGTTAATGCTGTGTTTGTCAATAAAGCTAGAAAGTAGTAGCTAGCAGGCACATTGAGCAGTCAGGCCACAATAAGCGTATCAAGTCACTGGCGAGTGGCGACGTGTGCTTCTGTGCCATTTAGCTTTTTTATAACTTTCTCACTATCTGTTACCAGAGTGTGTCTGTCTGGCAGTGTTTCATAGGGAATCATGTTCTCACTATCTGTTACCAGAGTGCGTCTGTCTGGCAGTATTTCATAGGGAATCATGTTCTCACTATCTGTTATCAGAGTGCGTCTGTCTGGCAGTGTTTCATAGGGAATCATGTTCTCACTATCTGTTACCAGAGTGCGTCTGTCTGGCAGTGGTTCATAGGGAATCATGTTCTCACTATCTGTTACCAGAGTGCGTCTGTCTGGCAGTGTTTCATAGGGAATCATGTTCTCACTATCTATTACCAGAGTGCGTCTGTCTGTCAGTGGTTCATAGGGAATCATGTTCTCACTATCTGTTACCAGAGTGCGTCTGTCTGTCAGTGGTTCATAGGGAATCATGTTCTCACTATCTGTTACCAGAGTGCGTCTGTCTGTCAGTGGTTCATAGGGAATCATGTTCTCACTATCTGTTACCAGAGTGCGTCTCTCTGTCAGTGGTTCATAGGGAATCATGTTCTCACTATCTGTTACCAGAGTGTGTCTGTCTGGCAGTGTTTCATAGGGAATCATGTTCTCACTATCTGTTACCAGAGTGCGTCTGTCTGTCAGTGGTTCATAGGGAATCATGTTCTCACTATCTGTTACCAGAGTGTGTCTGTCTGGCAGTGTTTCATAGGGAATCATGTTCTCACTATCTGTTACCAGAGTGCGTCTGTCTGGCAGTGTTTCATAGGGAATAATGTTCTCACTATCTGTTACCAGAGTGCGTCTGTCTGGCAGTGTTTCATAGGGAATAATGTTCTCACTATCTGTTACCAGAGTGCGTCTGTCTGGCAGTGTTTCATAGGGAATCATGTTCTCACTATCTGTTACCAGAGTGTGTCTGTCTGGCAGTGTTTCATAGGGAATCATGTTCTCACTATCTGTTACCAGAGTGTGTCTGTCTGGCAGTGTTTCATAGGGAATCATGTTCTCACTATCTGTTACCAGAGTGTGTCTGTCTGTCAGTGGTTCATAGGGAATCATGTTCTCACTATCTGTTACCAGAGTGTGTCTGTCTGGCAGTGTTTCATAGGGAATCATGTTCTCACTATCTGTTACCAGAGTGCGTCTGTCTGGCAGTGTTTCATAGGGAATAATGTTCTCACTATCTGTTACCAGAGTGCGTCTGTCTTGCAGTGTTTCATAGGGAATCATGTTCTCACTATCTGTTACCAGAGTGTGTCTGTCTGGCAGTGTTTCATAGGGAATCATGTTCTCACTATCTGTTTTTTTTATTTTTTTTTATTTCACCTTTATTTAACCAGGTAGGCTAGTTGAGAACAAGTTCTCATTTGCAACTGCGACCTGGCCAAGATAAAAGCATAGCAGTGTGAACAGACAACAGAGAGTTACACATGGAATAAACAATTAACAAGTCAATAACACAGTAGAAAAAAATGGGCAGTCTATATACAATGTGTGCAAAAGGCATGAGGAGGTAGGCGAATAATACAGTTTTGCAGATTAACACTGGAGTGATAAATGATCAGGTCATGTACAGGTAGAGATATTGGTGTGCAAAAGAGCAGAAAAATAAATAAATAAAAACAGTATAAAAAACAGTATGGGAATGAGGTAGGTGAAAATGGGTGGGCTATTTTCCTATAGACTATGTACAGCTGCAGCGATCGGTTAGCTGCTCGGATAGCTGATGTTTGAAGTTGGTGAGGGAGATAAAAGTCTCCAACTTCAGCGATTTTTGCAATTCGTTCCAGTCACAGGCAGCAGAGTACTGGAACGAAAGGCGGCCAAATGATGTGTTGGCTTTAGGGATGATCAGTGAGATACACCTGCTGGAGCGCGTGCTACGGATGGGTGTTGCCATCGTGACCAGTGAACTGAGATAAGGCGGAGCTTTACCTAGTATGGACTTGTAGATGACCTGGAGCCAGTGGGTCACGAATATGTAGTGAGGGCCAGCTGACTAGAGCATACAAGTCGCAGTGGTGGGTGGTATAAGGTGCTTTAGTGACAAAACGGATGGCACTGCGATAGACTGCATCCAGTTTGCTGAGTAGAGTGTTGGAAGCCATTTTGTAGATGACATCGCCGAAGTCGAGGATCGGTAGGATAGTCAGTTTAACTAGGGTAAGCTTGGCAGCGTGAGTGAAGGAGGCTTTGTTGCGGAATAGAAAGCCGACTCTTGATTTGATTTTCGATTGGAGATGTTTGATGTGGGTCTGGAAGGAGAGTTTGCAGTCTAGCCAGACACCTAGGTACTTATAGATGTCCACATATTCAAGGTTGGATCCATCCAGGGTGGTGATGCTAGTCGGGCATGCGGGTGCAGGCAGCGATCGGTTGAAAAGCATGCATTTGGTTTTACTCGCATTTAAGAGCAGTTGGAGGCCACGGAAGGAGTGCTGTATGGCATTGAAGCTCGTTTGGAGGTTAGATAGCACAGTGTCCAATGACGGGCCGAAAGTATATAGAATGGTGTCGTCTGCGTAGAGGTGGATCAGGAAATCGCCCGCAGCTAGAGCAACATCATTGATATACACAGAGAAAAGAGTCGGCCCGAGAATTGAACCCTGTGGCACCCCCATAGAGACTGCCAGAGGACCGGACAGCATGCCCTCCGATTTGACACACTGAACTCTGTCTGCAAAG
Source organism: Oncorhynchus gorbuscha (assembly GCF_021184085.1). Classification (NCBI taxonomy): domain Eukaryota; kingdom Metazoa; phylum Chordata; class Actinopteri; order Salmoniformes; family Salmonidae; genus Oncorhynchus; species Oncorhynchus gorbuscha. Next base: position 37,237,184 of record NC_060191.1, on the reverse strand, counting down.
TAATTGGTGAACCAGAGTGTGTCTGTCTGTCAGTGGTTCATAGGGAATCATGTTCTCACTATCTGTTACCAGAGTGTGTCTGTCTGGCAGTGTTTCATAGGGAATCATGTTCTCACTATCTGTTACCAGAGTGCGTCTGTCTGGCAGTGTTTCATAGGGAATAATGTTCTCACTATCTGTTACCAGAGTGCGTCTGTCTGGCAGTGTTTCATAGGGAATAATGTTCTCACTATCTGTTACCAGAGTGCGTCTGTCTGGCAGTGTTTCATAGGGAATCATGTTCTCACTATCTGTTACCAGAGTGTGTCTGTCTGGCAGTGTTTCA